>NC_056609.1:17919177-18219177 GCF_018340385.1 Cyprinus carpio | reverse complement strand
CATAGCTTGCATGCCTGCTTGTTTGGTGCTTGTCTTAAAAAAGACTCTCCATTTCTTCCTACTCTTAATGTGTGTGTGTGTGTTGAGGTATATTTGTTTAATTTCCTTTTTTAACATTTAAACTATAATTTGTGTGACACAGTGAAATATATTGGTGTGTCATTCCTACAGTGAAACACTTAGTATATTTCAGAGGCATCTGTGTCTCTTCTGTAGTCTCCTTATTAGTTTCTGTTGTTCATGTGAAGTGTTAATATCCTGCCTCTTTTCTCTCTATGTTTTAAACTAACACCTGAAGAAAGACCAGGGGGAATCCATCGGCAGGTTTGTTGTTCTCGTATCTACATCCTCCTAGTATCCGGAATGTTTTAATTATTAAAAGGGATAGTTCACCCAAAAATGAAAATTCTGTCATTAATTACTCACCCTAATGTCGTTCCAAACCCGTAAGACCTCCATTTATCTTTAGAACATAAATTAAGATATTTTTGATGGAATCTGAGAGCTCTCTGATCCTCCCCACTGCATTGGCCGCAACTGTCCAATCCCAAACAAATATTCCAGAGAACCATTTAGTAAAAGTCATAGAATAGTAGCTTAGCTGTGGAGCAGCTTCACTTTGCTAACTTGCTAAGAACAAGTGTTCATCTCTACCAAAGTGTGTGTGTGTGTGTGTGTGTGTGTGTTTGCACTTGCAGAGCTTCTTCTGTAATAGACGAGTACTTTGGCCTACTTTTCTCTGTCTGCCTACATGGACAGAAATGTGATGCACTTTTTCCATTCAGAGATTGTTTATATTGACCGTTAAGTATTACTACAGCCAGGAGAAAGCGGAGGTTTTTATGGTTTTATCGTTCATCTTTTCCCCTCGATAACAACCCCCATCCTCTTCTAAATACATTTCATTAATAGACCCAGTAAGTAATAGCAGTAAAAAGTAGTGACTCAGTTCCAGACTTAGCTGTTGACATTTAGGACTCTGCATGTTTGTACACAGTACTTGACTATGTTTAGACACATTAAAGACTGTCGCATCTGCAAGGCCATAGTGTGGTCAGATGTTTGCTGTCAGGCTGGTAACTTTTTGTTTTAAAAGTGATTTCAGCAGGGTGGAGCTTATTGCTCAGTCCCTCTAAATAACGGTTGCACCCAAGGCTTTTTCTTATTTGAATCCTCACGCTTTCAATTAGTGCTGGAATTGGATGTTTGCATGGTTCGTATTAAATATGTGAAGAGCGGAGCACCAGCCCTCAGACTTAAATGAAGTCATTTACAGTTAAAAAAAAGCCCCACAGTGTGTGGCAAATGTGTCATTAAATGTGATGGAAAATTAACCTTCAAATTGCAAAGGCATTTCAGCTAACAGCTAAGCTGTGAATACTTTTTGCACCGTTTGTGAAACCTTTTAAATGGATGAACACTGAGTCTTTAGTCTTTAAGAAAACATTAGGTATAATCCACATAATCCATTTATACTGGTTAGAGAGTGAAAGGAACAAAATATTTACAGAAAGATAATTTATAATTAACCAGCTAATCCAAGAAAGTTTGTCAAATTCTTTGGTTGTTAGACAAGTTTTGTACACTGTTTACTTCTGATATACTTCTAGTGTGAATGTGCTTGTGAGTGTGTGTAGTTTGGTGCAGTGATAATTAAACTTTATATTACCATGTTTGGTTGCAAAAACAAGCCTATTTATTTAGCATTTTCCATTTTTACCCCAAAGTAGTGTCTCTTTTTCGATGTTGTCCCATCCATATAATTCTTCCACTTAAGGAGGTTGTTTCTGCTCACAGTCTAACTAACTCATCTGCCATCTGTCTTCCTCATTTCCTTAGTAAGGGTCATAGTAATAGACAGAGGCTCTTCAGGAGGTATACCACATGGAAATATAGGTACCCAGCATCCTCCATTGCTCCAGCAATATGACCAATGTGAATGCTGACTAACCTTATGCATGGATGATGACGGCCTCCTCAGATAACCTTACAGACCCTACAGAGGGTCTAATATGAGGGTCCTATTGCCTGTTGCCTGAAGGATTTAACTGCCACTGACCGATGTATCCAATACCTTTATGATACAATATCTCATTTGTGATAATAATAAAATAATGCAAAGCTTCTAAACTTAAAACCACCAGTTTTCCAACATCCCACATTGTAATGCAGGAATAATCCGATCAAGTGGTTTTAAAGGTTCAGTTCAGAAGGATATCTCTGACTGTACTGTATATGTCTCTGTTTGCATTAACACATTAGTCTTAACCTGCATGTTGCATGTGCATGAAAATTGGCTCTATATTCTTGTAAGTCACCTTAATAGCATTATTTCTTCACTCTCCTTTTACACTACATCTCTTTCACATAAAAAAACTCAATACCAAGCATGAGCTCAGTGGACTATGTAGACATCCACCATGAATTAAGAACCCCATCTTATGGAATACGTATAGAACTGTTCTGCTCATAAACTATTAATATTCCGGGCCTCTACATCAGACTTAGAAAGGTATATGGATGTTGTCAGGCTGCTCCACATTGAAGGTTTCAAAAGAAGTAGGGTGGTTAGAGAGTCATTCTTCAAAATGTTGCTTGCTGATTGGTGGAAGCCGTGGAATGAGGTTTGTGTTGCATGATGGCCTTTTGATGCGATTTTTGAGAAAAGTTTAGGACCGTTTTTGAAGCTTTGGCGAAAGAACTTCCAACTAAGATGTGGTTCCAAGTCGTGTCAACAAAAAATTGTTTTACTGGAGGATTTTAGTAGAGAAACTTGCAGGTCCAAAATAAGCCATCACAACAGTTTTTATTAAACCAAACTTTAGTTAAATACATCTTTATTTCCATTCAATGTTTAATTATTTCTCTGTTTATTTGTCCCTTCCCACTTCCATCCCTCTTCTTTCCTCTTCTGCAGTCAAAAGTTAAGTTTTCGGGAACGTGTGCGCATGGCCAGTCCTCGCGGTCAGAGCATGAAGAGCAGACAGATGTCAGTGAATGACCGACGCTCTCCTGCCACAGAGGTTGGGGTTGAGGGCAGCAGCCCTGCCAAGGTCCAGAAGAGCTGGAGCTTCAATGACCGAACACGCTTCCGGCCATCACTGAGACTCAAGAGCCAATCGCGCACAACGGCTGAAGGTGAACAGCTTTTTTATTTGGTCGCTGTTGTTCCACATCTATTGTAACAGATTTAGGAAAGTTCTCATTAGCTGATAATCAGACCTGTGGTTTAATTTGCTTCACAAATTAATAATTACTTCATTTTAAAAAATAATTATAGGTCATGTTGGCTGTTTTATTTGCTAGTCTTGACACCAATTGACCCTTTATAAACAAGAATGTGTCTTTTCCTATATACTGTATTGTTTTTTTGGACTTATTTACAAACGCACTGGGCTACAGTGGGAGAACATGGTCTCCCATGGGACCCTCTGTTTGCATGAGTTAACCTTGGCTCACGCTCTCATCACTAGAATGCCCCTCAGGGAAGAAGAGCGTAAAAGTGGAGATAGAGACATTGTTTATAAGAGGATTTTCAGTATTGACAGAATCCTGTACGTTAGTCACAGAGGATTGACAGAGCCCTTGATCCCATGGGAAAATTAAACAACCGGAAAAAGTTTTTTTTTTTTTTTTAATCTGTTCATTGGCCTTGTCAGGGCTTTGTTTGGAATGTTGCTTACAATCAAAAGTAGTGAAGTTAAATAAAATGTTTGGATGTTAAACAGTGATTTTAAAACACATACCCATGTGGCCCTGTCACTGCAGCTACATAGATTACAGGGGACAGGTTTAAATGGACTAAAAGACTGGAGAAGATTGCAAAACGTCACCAAAGAGAGAAGTCTGACGTTTTCGCCTAAAGATTGAGCTATGCTATTTTCAAAAATAAATAAATACATAAATAAAAAATTCTAAGTGTACATAAATATATTTTTCACAATAAGATCAATAACACACATTTAGACATATAGAAAATAGGTTGAATTTTTGTTTCATGACACAAGAACAGACTAATACACAGCACATAAGATCAGATGGATAGATGAATGCTTGATTTACATTTGAACCAACTGAATAAACTACTTTACTGAAGTGAATCTGACTTCCAAATGCTAGTTTAGGAGAGTTCATTTAATTATTCAGCAAACCCAAGTATGCAAACAATGTGATATAAATAAAAATACAGAAATGTAACATTTTAAAAATTAGTTTGTTCCTGGAAAAACTGCAGTTGTCATGCTAAAGAATGATTCATTACTTCTAGTCACTCTTCAACACTGCACCTACATGTTTTGTTATTGTTGTTCCATAAGATTTATTGTAACATTCCCAATCAGTACATTTTCACAGAAGTGCCCAATTACTACTAACAAGCAGATTTTGCAAAGGTAGCTTCTCAGTGACTGCAGCGATCAAACTCCAGCCCTGTATGAGACCCATCAACCCAAAATGAATCTCATACCTGCTGTGCTACCACTCTCTGGCTTCATACTCTTAAATAGCACACACTATAGATCCACCACAGGTTACTGTGTATAACCCACAAGTCACTGCTGAGGAAGAGAAAATGCTTCACATTTTGATAGCAATCTCTCATCCTCTGCCGTTTATCTGCCATGCACTCCTACTGCTGATGAGGTCAGGCATCACACACAGTTTAAATGGAAGAATTCATTCTCTTCTACAAGCATCATACATTTTGTCTGTTACCTGTTTGAATGCTATTTTGATTCATAGCTGTACAGGCTTTCTCTACTTTTCAGCCTGGTTTAGTTTTCAGCCATTTTGAGGAAACAAACATTTGTAAAAATGTTTTTGCGTGATACAGTTCAGATACTTTCACTTTCTCTCTCTCTCGCTTTCTCTCACAGCTGACACAAATCTTGGACCGGATGATGCTTTTGATGAGAAGGGTTGCCATTGTGATGTGACTGTGGAAGATCTATCTGCCCCACTAAAGGCAGTGATCAGGGCTGTCAGGTGAGTCTGACTTCTCAGAGAGAGTTGTTCTCCCCTTGTGAAAGCTTGAAGAATTCACACTGTAGTTGCAGGGTTGAAAACAATCATTTTGACCTTCCTGGCCTATTGATTAAGGCATCAGGGTTAGATCATCACTGCTGTCTCTCTCCTGCTGGGACAGGCCACTGATGTTGCTTCATGTGACTTCTTCGCTCTGAACTATTAGGGTCTCCCAGGTGGGCTGAGATTTTTCCCACTCCTCTTTCCCAGGGTGTCGGATAGAAATGTTCACAGTCAGTTCTGCTTACACACCAGCTCATCTGACAGGAAGAAAATTCACAAGGGCTTGAATCTGCAAGACGTTACAGAAACAGATCACTGAAATCTGCTCTTCTCTGTCAATATTAGCTTTTTCACCTTCACTCTGCAGAATGTCGCGCATAGAATAGGTTTAAGTTTCAGTGTACATGCAGTAATACCTGTGTTTTTATGGCTAATGTCATCTGTAACACATATCTTTACTAGAACATGAGCCTTACTTGAGTAATATTATTATAAACTGTTTTTAAAGCAGAAGTATAGCTAAATTTTTTTTCTCTAGGTTGTAAACTGTTGTGGTATTTGTGACTCATTTCTGCCCTCTAGTGGTTCTGAGCAAGTTTACACAACTTGCAGGCTTGTTTATTTGAGAGTTGCAAAGAGGTTTGCTTTGTTGTGCTGATTGCATATGTACATAATATGTTTATAGATATATCTTCAAATGTAACTAAAAATATCTTATTTTATTAAATTAATTTATGAAAGTTCGTTCGTGACAGTTTAATTAAAATTGTTCATGGTAACTTTGTCCAATAGAGTAAGAAATATAAACGTATTATTATTTATTTATTTTTTTAAATAAATATATTTTAAATAAACACATATTAAATATATTTAAACTACAAATAAGAAAAAAAACATTGAACTATTTTTCCTTACCTTTACTACATATGACTGTGTGTCATAATTTCTAATCAAGAGTCTTGTTTCTTGTTTCACTGTTGACAGGATAATGAAATTCCATGTGGCCAAGAAGAAGTTTAAGGAGACGCTTCGACCGTATGATGTGAAAGATGTGATTGAGCAATACTCTGCTGGTCACCTGGATATGCTATGTCGTATCAAGAGTCTCCAGACTAGGTGAGATTAACCAGTCCTGGTTGTGAACGTGTGACTAAAAGTTATAAATTCATTTATAACTTCTCAGTTCACAGTTTTCTCTTTTTTTTTTTTTGCAAAAAATTCTCACATAGCAATACACATTAACAAATGCAGTTAGCACAAATACATGTTTACAGAAAGCTGTACAGAAAATAGTTCAATAGGTTTGTTTTGTTATGCACACTTTCTACATCTACATGTCCGTGTCTGTCTTATCTCCCTGTCTGCACTCTCCCATTCAGGTTGGACACCATTGTGGGTCCACAGACCCTGAGTAGCAAAGTCAAGACCTTTTCTTCTCCTTCCCTGCACTTGTATTACAGCCAGGCCAAGAGGAAACACTCAGCCCCAGGGTCAGCCGACCCACAATCCCCCACCCCAAACCCTTTTAACTCTTTAACATCCAGAATCCAGAGTCAAATGCTGAGGCTGTGTGTCTAATTCTCCAGTGTCCATAACCCTCTGGACATCAGCATCACAGCAGTTCAGCTTTTAAAGCGTTAAACACTTAAAAATGCATAAATAAATCAATAAAATATCGAAAGATCCTTTAATCAAGATAAAATGTGTAAGATATTAAAATGAGTTTTTTAAGAGAATATGTACGTTTTGTTGAAACATAAACAATATATTTTGTTAGACTTATGCTTATAGAACAATTTGTTTGTGAGAAATACAAAGTAATACATCTTAATTCAAGTTATATTATCTGAAGTTATTATGCAGTCTTATCTAAGGATGTTTAGATATGTTTAATGCAAAACAAGACAAAAATACTGAAAAAAAAGAAACTACCATTCAGAAGTTTGGTTCAACAAATCAGTTTGTTGAATGAACCATTTCTGAAGGACCATTTGACACTAAACATTGGAGTAATTGCGCCTGAAAATTTTGCCATTACAGGAATAAGTTACATTTTAAAATATTTTAAAATAGAAAATAGTTATTTTAAAATGTGATAATATTTAATAATGATAGTATATATATGATTAATAATTAATAATGATTAATAATGAAGTGATAATATTGTTTTTTGTTTTGTTTTTTTGATCATGTAAATATAGGCTTGGTAAGCATAAGAGACATCTTTCAAAAGCAAACAAACTAAAGCTTCAGCACACACACACACACACACACACACACACACACACACACATTGGGGATTAATCGGTGAGTGTGTGTGTGTGTGTGTGTGTGTGTGTGTTTATATATATATATATATATATATATATATATGTGTATATATATATATATATATATATATAATTTTTTAATTATTCATTTTTTTTACAATATGTATTTTAGCAGTAAAGGCTTGACATGTTTGTGATGTGTCAGTGACCCAAAGCCTCAAGCTTTTGGCTCTGTTCACTTATTCCATCATCCCTCCATTGTTCTCCATAGGTCTCTCTCCCTGTTTAACAAGGTTGGCAATGCTAAACCAGCATAACCCTGATGCAGTGCATGGTGTTAGATTGAATGTGCATGTGTATAACACTAACTTTTAGATTGATTCTTCTCAGCTTTCCCTATTAATTGGGTCCCAAAGCTTGATTTTTCTTCAACATTTTGTCTGGCATGAAAGTAGCATATAAAAATGTTTTTATTCTTTAATATTTCGAACCAACAGGTGTGTAATCAGTAGTTGTTTGGTAGCTCTGATTTTACCAACCTTCTCTAGCTTACAATTACTTAAATATCAGATACCTCAGTGACTGACTTTGAAGCAACAGTTAAGAATTTTAACCTAGATTACTGAGACCTTTGTTTTGATCATTAATATGCATTAGTAAATCGCATGTAGTAATAGTATCTTGTCATGGTGCCAAAAGTACCTTCTCTTCAACCGTCTCTCTCCTCCCTTTTACTTGACGGCACAACCATAAAAATGTACTTGACCCCCATATGTTTTCTCATCTAGACTCGCCACAGCTGTGGGTCCACATCAGACACTCAGCACCAAAACCAGGAACCTTTCCTCTCCCTCTCTACACATGTATTACAGCCAAAGCAAGAAGAAGCACGCTGGGTCAGAGGCCTGTAGCAGGCTGGGGGCTAGTCATGGGGCTGCACTTACCTCAATTGCTTCATATTGTGAATGGGGTCCAATGGTGATGATGTACAGTATTTAGCTAAAACTATCCATACGGTTTAGGGTTTTGTTAAGGGGCTGATGAAGTCATGTATTGACATTTTGACATTTTAGCTTATTTTAATGCTTTTGTCATTTGAAAGTGTGCTAAGGCCACATTGAGAACGACTACTGATATATAGGAATCACAGACCTCTATTTTTTTCTTTATTTATTATCTTCATCATTGGACTCCAAGGTGATTAATAAATAGGGATGTTATTCAACCAATGAGATGATTTATGAATTGTGTAGCACACACTCTGATTGCTTCAGCTGATTGATATTGGTTTAACTCAGAGTGCTCTCGCACAATAGATTTGAAGAGGCAAGGAAGCATAAGATGTTTTTTCTAACACCTGACAAAATACATTGAGGATCACAGACCGAAATGTGCAATCCCGAATATATTAATACTGTACATAGTCTTGCATATTTTCTGCATGGAGACCCTGGACTATCAAAGACTACATCTACCTGAAAATGTACATTACTACATTATGTTAAAAATCTTGCTCACTAGGGGTTTCTTGGAAGCATGGTTTATCATTTTGGATTTGATATTATAATCAACTAGCATAGGTAGACAATTAGTTACAGCCAGTTCTTACATACGGCAAGTAACATAGAATGTAAAGAATGGAATTCTCAGTTGTACTGAATTTAGTTATAACATTTACAGAAATATATCAGGATCTCTTCCTTCTCTCCTTTTAACATAGAAAAAGTAGATGATGGTGATGCACTAACTTCATTTCTTCTTCACTAACCAAAGTCCAGTCTTATCCTGCTGTGCTGTTCCCTGCTCAAGCTCAAGGAACAACGGTGTAAAGGTGTGCATCCTCATGTATACTCAGAATCATTTTTTTTCTTCTTTATAGGGTGGATCAGATACTGGGAAAGGGCCAGATTTCAGTAGACAGGAAAGGCAGGGAGAAAATCCTCCCAGAAGGAGAATCCTTGGAGCATGACATGAGCATGCTTGGCCGTGTATGTAAAGTAGAGAGACAAGTAAGCCATATTAACTTGATGGTCTAATGAAACAAACCACTATTCAAAGTTTTGGGGTCAGTACAGTTAAATTATTTATAATTTAAAATAGAGGTTGTATGCTGTGTTTTCTTTCTAATTATCAAAGAATCTTGAGACAAATGTATCACAGTTTCCACAAAAATGCTGAGCAGCACTTCTGTTTTCGGCATTGATACAAATAGGAAATTTATAGGAAATCAGCATGTTAGAATTATTTCTGAAGGATCATGAGACACTGAAGACTGGAGTAATGACTGCTGAAAATTCAGCTTTGCCATCACAGGAATTAATTACATTTTAAAATATATGAAACTAGAAAACAGTTCTTCTAAATTGTTACAATATTTCACAATACTAGTCTTTACTGTAAATGCAACCTTCTTTCAAAAGCATTAAAATCTTACTAACCCCAAACCTTTTAACAGTAGTGTACTTGCACACATTTACAATAATTAAGCATAAAATTCAGAAAAGTCCAATGTGATGTTTTTATTTATAATATAATACAGGTACAGTCCATTGAGTCAAAGCTGGACTCATTACTGGATATATACCGGCAAGTGTTGCAAAAAGGCTCCTCTTCGATGCTTGGTCTGTCTGCTTTGCCCTTGTTCGAGCTGGATCAAACCTCCGACTACCAAAGCTCCATCCATAGCAAGGATTTGTCATCCTCCTCCCAGCTTACTGGCAGCAGCATGTCTCGTTCAGGCAGCAGTAACCTGCACCGTGGTCTTCATCTGGCTCTGGCCCCTAGTGAACTCAACTTGGGTACTGGTTACCCACATTCTGCCTCCTCCTTCTCAACTTCCCCTCTCCTAAACAACCAACCCTCCAGCCCTGACAGTTTCTACCCAGCGTCCCCTCCTCCCATTCTCACCCCCAACAACCTTTCCAGAAGTCACCAGCGGTTCAGTGAGCTGACTAGGCCGGTCCCAACGATACATTCAACCTCATCGACCCTTCAGCTCCCGCCTATGGTACCAACGCCTCAAAGTCGGCCAACCAGCCTTATCCCAGAGACACTACAGGAGAGCCAGGCGGAGTGTCTGAGCAATTGCCTGTTGAGTACCCAAACCGAGGATGAGTCGGACAGGGAAGCCGAGAGTATTCAAAGCACGGTACAGCTACGGGACAAGCCCGAACGTAACCCCAAGGAAGATGGGTCGTGGAGAAGACACTTGAGCCTTGACATTGATCCTCTTATGCTCATGTCTTCCACAACAGCTGCCTCGCTACAGGTCGAGCGTGGGCTCGGTAAGTCTCTTTCCGCTCAGAACCTCATGCTACCGACTGCTACCAACTGCCATCCCAGCCTGTCCACTCGGAGCAGCGGCAGCAGCAACAACGAGTCCAGCGACCGCGAGCCGCTGGCTGACTGGGGCGATACGGAGCTCTTTGTCAATGACAAAGAGGTGGACACCACGGAGGGTGACCGTTACCACCTCCACCAACAAAGCCACGATACAACCTTCTCTTCTGAGCTGCTACGGACAGGAGCCAGTGGGCCGTCTTCCAGCCAGGCTGGACCAAGAGATGGTCTTGAGTCCCATAACTTGCCTCACGTATGCCTCGAATAACCCCCGGAGCACAGAAACCTCACTGTGGAGACTGGACACAACCTCATGTCACTCATGTGATTATTTTCCAAAGGAAATGGAGTGTCCTGTACGCTCTATGTGTTTTCAAATTTTCACAGGAAGATGACATGCTGTTCATACGTTTATGTTCATACGTACATATCAATGCATGGTCAATTTATCAAAAAAGAGAATTTATATTAACAAGAAACTGTTGTGGAAAATATATTCTGTGTTCAATATACATTAAGCTCAATTGACAGGTTTGTGACATAATACTTATTACCTCTGTAAACACCATAAATGACTGAAAAATGTGTGAATTTAACCATATGAAGGAATCTTATAATCAAGGAAGCTTATAATTTTATAAACTTACATTTCTGCTTTTAAATCATCCAAAATTTGGCCCCATTCATTTTCACTGTGAGTGCATCACCCTAACCCATATACTGTATATGCATTTTTTTTTTTGTTAATTAATATTATGCCATGAATGCTGTTGGTTGAGCATAACTTGTATTGAACCTATAAAATTCCTTTAAAATAATGAAGGGTTATGGTACTGAATGAGCCTTGCATGGGATCGGCATGTGTAAAATGCAACAGCAAATAAAATTGGAAGTGTATATGCACCTGTAGTAATAATCCCTCACTCAGCGTTAGGATTTATTTCTCACTTCCTTTTGAATGTTTGGAAGTCCACTCATTTGCATGTGTTAAGAAATTGTAGGGGGAATAACAGAAAAAAACAGATGGTCTTGGTCCAAAACCACGTTAATCTGTGATACTATGCAAACCTCAGCAAATCAAGCAGGTTTTGCAAGCAACTCCAGAAGAAACTCAGAAACAAATGCATCTTCACAGTATAGCCTGCACAGAGATATGCTTTCTTAATCTGACTATGTCCTTTAAAGCCTGAGAATCTTAGCATCTGAAGAAAGCTGAATGTTTTCACTAAAGAGATGATGTGTTTAGGTGTGATGTCTTGTGAGGAGGTATTTGTGACAATCAGGCTTTTTTAAAAGCACTGATTTCTGATTTTTCTAATTCCAAGTCCTCATATGGATGTTTGGCTGCTAAAATGTATAAAGAATCATTTTCATCATGACAATAAATCACACTTGCAATATCATAACTAATGATTGTAATTAAATTTTACATGTATTTTGATTGCTTTGTAACCTGCATCTATATAATCAGAAGTTATCTTTGTCAAATTTTTATTGGAATTGCGGCAATATCTAATTTCTGTTGTATTTTCTGAATTTTTTATTTTTTTTTATTCTGTAGCAAGCAGGCATCTTATACCTAAACCTCAGCTTTGTAACCTCTGTTTTACATTTTTTAATTCCATGCTTCTGAATGGTACAATAAGTGCTTTAACTAAAATGCTTGTCTGTACAACTTAGAATGTAAAGTGTATCATTATGTGTATGCAGACTTACCATGATTAACTGTTACATTTGTTTGTTCGTTTTTGTTTTTATTCTTTTGTTAAAAACATCTGAGGTGTACATTGAGGATGTTTTTGGCACTGTACAATTGGAAGCAAAACTGTTCAGATGTGTAGAGGAAACCTGCAAATGTGATGAATTGATTTAACACGAATATGCTTTAAATAAGATTTATAATCCAGAGATAGTTGAGATGCTTATTTTGCTCTAGAGTAGAGGTATATAATATAGGCACCTGAGAATTTAATTGAGAAAATGTCAACAGCTGTGGAACTAATTGATGCTTGAAATGCAGAAAAAGGGTTGTACAGAAATATAGTCTTCTTAACACATTATGATTAATAATACTACTATTGTTATTGCTTTTCTGAAAGTTTTAATTTGTAATTCAATGTTTTACGGTGCCTTTTTGCATTTTATTAAACATTTATACAACTTCTGTATTCGCAGTACCTTGAACTCCTATTGAAATTGTTATATTTGACAATTGCACATTCTGTGTTTGGCTGTGAACTTAAAGCGTCTGTCAGTTTAAGCAGCATTTCTTTGTTTTACCACTAGATCAAATAATTTATTACACAGAAACTGGCCTTATATACATGCTTGATAATGTTAGCGTTCTCTGTCATTCAGAATAATTTATTTCATCATTGTGCACATAACAGAGTTGATGCTCTGGGATTGAAAAATGCAAAATGAAAATTTATGATCATCATAATACTTAAATAAACAAAATACTTGAAACTTGGCCTAGTGTGCTTGATGTTAATGTCTTGGTGTGCCTTGTCTTAGTTTGTGGGCCCACTTTGGATCCCTTTTCTTTTTCTCAAATAGGCTACATTTTGGATGTGTTCTACTGTATATGTGAAGTGAAAGCAAACAACGAGCATGCATTAGTTAGGCTATAGGACATGCACTAATATACCCTTACGAAAAAGAAGTTTATTCAAGTGTGCTATTAGTATACTTCTTTTAAACTAAAAATAGGAAAGTATGCTTTTAGTTTACTTTTTATGTACTTCTCAGAAATGGGCTTTATGTACTTCTCAGAAATATACTTAAAATGACATTTAAGTATACTTGACTTATACTTACAAAAAGTCTAAATATACTTGAACTATACTTAAGTATACTTAATAAAATAAACTTGAAGTATACTACTTTTTGGTAAGGGTAGGAAGTAGCTATACTATTCCAAAAGCTCTTTTTAAAAAGTTATTTTCAGCAGATGTAGGCCTACTGCATCAGTTTCTATGGGTGGCTTTAATTATAGTTTTCTGTAAATAATCTATCTAAAAAAACGGCATCATTTAATTGTTTTATTGTTCATTTCGTGTACACATTTATAAACTGCGTCATCCACTGAAATACTACTAATCAATAAATAAGCAAATAAATAAACAAACAAACAAACAGTCATTATCAAAACCGCAGAAAGGTTATAAAAAGCATTTTCAGGGTGTAATATTTATTCGTTATGGTTTTCACAGCAGTAACGAATTTAAATTGCGGTTGCCATTTTGCATTTTAGTAAGGGATCACGTGAGCGGATATTGATCGAAGTTTCTGATCAGAGATTTGCGGTTGTGCTGGAGGGAAGCGTCGATTATCAAAGTCGTGTTCTTATATGTTTGTTTTAAATGTCGGACTGGGAAGATGAGTACGATGCGGATGGTGTGGGGATTTCGAAGCCGTTAACGTTACCCGTTCAAAATGTAACGTTACCGGTAAAGTCATTGAGGCCTCCGTGTCCTATTGGCGCGCGGAGCCGAGAAACCACGAGCTTCGGCGCAAAGTTTGGTGGAGACGGCGAGCAGTGGAGAAACTGGAGGGACCGAGACTCTGAATCCAGTGTTTGTGACGGAGCAACAGGTAAAAATAACAGCTACAGTCGTTCCAGGACTGGACCTACAGGGTGTCGCGTTGGTGGAGACAGATCAGGCTCATCACCGACAACTCTCAGTGTGGAAAGCTCTTTGGTCGGGAGAATAATAGGTGAGACACAGGTGTCTGTGGAACATTTGTGCATGCAGCAGTTCTTTGGGCTGCCAAACTCTGCCCTCTCTGTAGTGATGTCTGGTGTTTTTCCAACGAATCGGTTGAAAATCTTCCTCAAAACGATTCGTTCAAATAAGCGGCTCAGTCGGTTCGAGTCTTAAGCCAAATCAGACTCATGAGCCGACAACCGGTGAGTGAAGCACTAATAAGAGGATTTGTAGCGAACCAATGGTTTATTATATATATATATATATATATATTTTTTTTTTTTTTTTTTTTTTTTTTTTTTTGTAAATAGCTCAACTGAACAGAATTATAATATAGCATAACAATACATAATGCAATAATACAAATACCAAATGGCATAGGGACGGCTTAATTGCATATCAAGGTCTTTGCGGAAACTAAAGAATGACTGAATCATGTTTTAAAACGGTTCAAAAGAACCGATTCGCGGAAGTCACTTCTGTTTCTGTTCGTCTGTCTAGGTCGAGGTGGTGCGAAAATTCGGGAGCTCGAAGAGAGCAGTGGAGCATCGATAAAGGCAAGTTAAATACACTAATGCTACCGCAGTTGTTGGCAGTAACGTTTGGAAATCTCAGAAACGCCTGTATCTAATCACTAGCCCGTCACACCTTGAGCAGGTTAAAACTGTTAGGACTTGTTGAAATGCAAGACATAGTCCATTTAAAATGAGAAATTTAATAATTTATTTACTCGTATTTCTTTCTGAACCCATATTGCACAGTTTCTTCTTTGGAAAAATAAAGTGAGTTTTTAATATTTTTTTGTTTTGAACAGTCACAGTTCCCTTTCAAGTTAAGGCACATTTATTATTATTATTATTTTATAGCAGGTACAATAACATGGTTTCAAAGCAGCTAAATTCATGAATTATGAAAGAACTGAAATGTTAGCTGTAAAGCAGCTCTACAGAAGAAATGGTGTCATTATTCATCTCAACCCAGATTCAGTGTTGATTCAGTTTAGTATCTGTCAGTGTTGCACAGTTCATCAATTATGCAAAAACTTCAATTTCAGCTATAAAAAAGCTCTATAGCTCTTAGGCTAGCGCCATATATAATTAAAAACAAAAACAAATTTTTGTCCATTTTAAATTCAATATGGCATCAAACATGATTAAGGTCTGTAAAAGGCAATAGTTTCATCACAGTTATTTTCAGTTCAGTGTCAGTGCAACAAAGTACATAAATTACTTAAGCAGCTCTACAAAATACAATAATGTTGTCGTTATCATTGGGTAGTTTCAGTAGTATAGTCAGATTCATAATATTTTCTGAAAAGCTGCCTTGAAGCCGTTGTCTTTTACTTTCATTCTTCGAAATTCACCTACTGTATGTTTTCAGAAAATAATAATAAGGCATATGGGCTTAGAACAACATGAATGAGTAAGGGACAATTTTCTTTTATATGGTATTTCAACAATTACTGTTTAAATGATGAATGATAGATAAACAGTGGTGCACATGAAGCAGAGGTACTTGTCTTTGGAAGCCGTGATGCTCAGCTCAAAGCCAAAGACATGATTGAAGATCTGGTGCATGGGAATTCTGTCAGAGGTCCTGGATATGGCAATGGTAAGAGCACAGGAAGCACTAAGCTACTATAATGTATTATTTTATTGTGTTGTTATTTACTGATATTTTGACATTTTCCATTTCAATCTCCAGGTAACAGCAATGCAGGGTATCAGAATGAGTCCTGCTGGCCAGCTGCTGCTGTACGAGCTGTGGCTGCAGCTGCCCCAACAGCTGTACCTATTGACTGGACTGCACTTAGAGAAAATCGGGACAAATATGAAGCTATGAAATGGCAAGGTGAGTCTTTAGTGGCACACGATGATGTGATTATTACTGAAGATTAGTTTTGTCATCATTTACTCAGACTCCAGTTGTTTCAAACATATGACTTTCCTCTGTGACTTTACACTTTATTTACACACTTTTAAGACTAAAATTTTAACTAGAGTAAGAAATTTAGTTGATATACTGCATGAAATATATAGTCAGATATGAAATACTGTAAGTACTATACCTTATTAAACAGTCATCTTGTTTTCTGCAGATCTTCCCCCTCTTAAGAAGGATTTCTATATTGAGGCAAAATTAGTGGCAGCTCGCAGTGCAGAAGAAGTCAAAATCTGGAGGTAAAAGTTGTATCAACTTGCCTTCTTCACTTTAGCCCACAGATGGCAGCATTTATCTGTTCATAACAGTGCGTCTGAATGCTCTGAGATGAATGTACTATGGCATTCTTGGGTATAACATTAGTGCTAGTGGTAAGGCTTTGAATGTGTATTTTTAATGGAATATTTTTGTTTAAGTGAGAGAAATAATGTGCAAAGTGCTTTGTTAATGTCTTTTGTAGGGCTGTCAAAAAAAGCTGAAAAACTACAATTGAATTTTGTACTTAAATATTATCAATATTTGAATTAAATTCTAATTTAAAAGGCATAATTTCAGTTAGGGGGAAGAAAAGGTATGATATGATATGCATTCTGTTTTTGCCTTTTTGTACTGTCTTTTAATGTATTTTATTTTAAGTCTAGAAATCGCACTTAAAATTAGACTACCTCATATTATCCAGGTTGTCCTGGTTCTTCAAAGGAGTTTTTAAGGGGAAAATTAATTTTAGTTGTTTTAAATCATTTTGAAGTCATCTTGAGATTTTGCAGAGGACCCCTAGTTGAGAAGCACTGTTATAGCGTAAGTTAGAAGTGCCACTTCTTTACAAAAAGACAATAAATGAAAATTTATGTCTTTGAAATATACAAATAAAAAAAACATATAAAAGTACTGAGCCAGCATTAGTGCAACACTGTGCATATTTGTATTGTTTTTGTACCCCTGCTGTTCTCTGCCCAAACAGAAAGGAGAACAACAACATCTTTGTGGATGACTTGAAAGATGGGGAAAAAAGAACTATTCCCAATCCAGTGTGTACTTTTGAGGAGGCTTTTGCTCACTATCCTGGAATAATGGAAAACATCGTCAGAGTGGGATTTAAAAAGCCTACTCCCATTCAGGTACCCCAAAGAAACTATTTCTTTCACGTGTTTGCTTCTGCTCTGAATTTTAAGCTTGATATGTGGGGATAAATGTAATCCTGGTTATTTTGTCTCATGCTTCAGTCACAAGCCTGGCCCATCGTCCTGAAAGGAACAGATCTGATTGGAATAGCCCAGACGGGAACAGGCAAAACTCTGTCCTACCTGCTACCTGGCTTTATTCATATGGATGAGCAACCAGTGTAAGTGTCTACCAGAGTATCAGTGCTCCATGTTTAATCTTTTTATTAACAAAATGTTTATTTATTTACACTGTAGTAAAAGAGACAGGAGGGATGGCCCTGGCATGCTGGTTTTAACTCCCACTCGTGAGCTGGCCCTCCAGATTGAAGCTGAGTGCAACAAATACAGCTACAAAGGATTTAAAAGGTGCTTTAGCCAGTTACCCTAAATAAATCATGATGTTATGCAACAAACATTAAGAATTCATCCTGATTTCTTTGTCTGTTTACTCAAAACTCCTCTCATTCCTGTAGCATCTGTATCTATGGAGGAGGTGACCGAAAGGCCCAGATTAAAGTAGTGACCAGTGGTGTTGACATAGTCATTGCCACACCAGGACGATTAAATGATCTGCAGATGAATGAGCTCATCAATTTGCGCTCCATCACCTATCTGGTACATTAATGACAAAAATGCATACTGGGCCATTAATGGTGCATTATTTTTGTGAGCACTTAAAAAAAATTATTTTTGAAAAAACAGGTTGGAGTTTTGTAAACATTTGTGTCTTTTGGTTTTCCCCGTTTCAGGTGTTGGATGAAGCTGATAGAATGTTGGATATGGGCTTTGAACCTCAAATCATGAAAATCATTCTGGATATTCGACCTGACAGACAAACTGTTATGACTAGGTGATGGGCTCAGTGGTTTGGTTCTTTTGAATGGTGTATGGATGAATTTGACAGATGACTTTTAACTTATGTTGCATTACATTGTTTGTTGTCTTAAGTTACAGTTCATTTTAAGGCTGAATCACATGGTACACATGGTATCACAACCAACACAGACAATCACTAAATTTATGTTTGTCACTTCTCAGACTATCCACTACCTGACAACACAGAGTGAACTTCAATCTGCATTTTTCAGGTTGTGGTATGGGTTTATAGGGAAAAAAAGAATGGGTTACACACTGATCCATCAAACTCGACAAAACATATCTATTGTCATTGTTTGGCATCTGTCGGTGCAGTGTGAACTAAACTTTAAATGCGGATTAAGGACTAATATTTTATATTTTTTTGTGAAGTTTGAATATTTGTACGATTGTATTACAGTGCCACCTGGCCAACAGGAGTCAGGCGGCTGGCCAAATCCTACCTGAAAGACCCCATGATGGTTTACGTGGGCACCTTAGATCTAGCGGTGAGTGAACAGTTGCAGCATAGTATGTTTTTAAAGTGGGTTACATACAAATACAGTTGTAATGCAGCTTTTCTGTTTAGCCTCATTATAAAAAGTCTCCAGTTAATTCCCCTTCTGCATCTCTGTCTCCCTCAGGCAGTAAACACTGTTCAGCAGACAGTTCTGTTCGTGCAGGAGGAAGAAAAGAAAGACTACATTTTTGACTTCATTGACCGAATGGAGCCTCAGGACAAAGTACTAATATTTGTTGGGAAAAAAGTCAAGTGAGTTTCTCAGACCGAAACTTAAATGAGAATAACTTATTTTTTTTTTTTTTTTTTCATGAAAAAGGAAATGGGAGGAATTTTGAAAGAACACTTTCATGTTCTACTGAAATGATATTGCATAATATAATTTCTATTATGATCACTTGATGTGGTAATCAGTCTATGCCCATCCCTTTGTGTGCTTGAGAAAGGTGTTGTGGAGAAATGCTGCTGTTTTCTAAAAATGAAACTTGGCATTTCTCTGATGTCAGAGGGAGTGGCCGTTTAATATGTGGTCATAAATATTTTTTTCCCCACACACCCTTGTAATACTCCCACCTTTTGTGGTCATTTAACAGTTGTGCAAACATTAAAACCAAACGCTCACTTTGGAACAGCAGGGTTCCCGTGGGTCCTTGAAAAGTCTTAAAATGTCTTAAATTTACTTGTATCAAATTTAAGGTCATAAAAATTCTTAAATTGTACAAGAACGTCTTAATTATGATTTCAGGAGGTCTTAAATTTGGGTACAGACCAGAATTGCAATACAGCTTAATGTGACGAATAAACTTCAAAAGGCTATTATTTTATTAAATAAATATGAGTGCTGCATGTTTCAAAGTCCGGTGCTGTGCTGCTTTGTGTTCTCTGAAAGCTTCTTCTGCTGGCAGAGAATGTGCATTTTCAATAAGGCTGTTGTTGTGAGTAGGGTATTCCTGCAATACCGGAGACTGAAGTTGCAGGACCGCATTTCTAGGACCCTATAGATTTTTTTTTATTTTTTTTTTTATATGTACAGTGCCTACAGAAAAGTCTTCATACCCCTTAATAAGCTGGTGCTTGGTTTCCCTTAGACATTAATAAGGAATTGAGGTTCATCCGACCAGATAATCTTTTTTTTTTTTTTTTTCATGGTCTGAGAGTTATTTGGGTGTATTTTAGTAAATCCCAATCAGGGTTTCATGTATCTTTACTGAGGAGAAGCTTGAGTTTGGTCACTTTGCCATCAAGCCCAGATTGGTGGAGTGTTGCAGTGATGTTTGTCCTTCTGTAAATTTCTCCCATCTCCATATAAGATCATGGAGCTCAACCAGAGTGACCATCTCACCTCTCTAACCAAGACCCTTCTCTTTCGATTGCTAAGTTTGGCCAGGAGGCTAGATCTAGAAAGTGTCCTGATTGTTTCAAACTTCATTCTTTAAGGATTATGGAGGCCAAATGCTCATGTGAACCTTCAACACAGCAGAATTTATTTATAATCTTCCCCAGATCTGTCTCAACACAATCCTGTCTCTCAGCTATGCAGGCCATTCATTTGACCTCATGGCTTAGTTTTTACTCTGACATCCATTTCAGCTGTTAAACTATATATAGACAGGTGTGTGTGCCTTTCCAAATCATCTCCAATCAACTGAATTTGCCACAGGTTAACTCCAGTCGGAGTATAGAAACATCTCAAAGATGATACAGTGAAACTGGAATGCTCCTGATCTAAATTTCACGTCAAAGCAAAGGGTATGAAGACTTTCATTTTTTCAGTGTTTCCTTTTTAATAAATTTGCAAAGTAGTGATAAATCCGGTTCCTGCTTTGTCATTATGGTAAGTGGGATGTAGATTTATGTGAAAAAAAGAAAAGAAATTTAAAGCAGTTTAACATAACATCACAAAATGACAAAATGTGAAAAAAAAAATGAAGGGGTATGAAGGCTTTCTATAGGCACTGTGTGTGTACGCGGTTCATTTTATAGCATTTGCTATTCAATTCTGTTTATTATTATTATTATTATTATTACTATTATTATTAAGGAATTATATATTTGTTTAATTGTATATACTTCATTATTGTCCTAACCAACTCCTAACCCTAAACATACCCATTGGCAACCTTCTTAAAATATTTAACCTAATTTGTCAATATATTCTATATATATTCTGGTTTTAAATTCAGTTTTCTTGGAAAGAAAGACTTGTGTCTGTGCGAGACTTCAGTTCATTAACCCCAGCGCAACACTTCACGTCTGATGTGTGACCCACTTAAAGTGCAGTAAACGGTAAGACAATTGTGGTACAAATTAGTGTGATTATTAGTACTTTAATAAATGTAAAATAATTTCAATTAAAAAACCTAATTTACAACATCTAGCAGCACAATGAACTGTTTTGCACAGCTAAATAGGCTAAATGGAGATTGCTGCCACCCCCTCGAACACTCAAGTTCACGCTAGCTCTTACATTAAAAATAAGATGGAAAGATAAAAAAGATCTAGTCTTTGTATCTGTTTGTTTGATGTTAGAATCAGTTCCTAGAAATGCGGTTCTAGAACTGCAGCCTCAGGTATTGCAGGAACATTGGGTTGTTTTTTGTTCAGACTAATGTGAAAATCAACTCAAATGCAAACACACAGAGCTGTAAATGTGAACTGGTGGGTCGATAAGAATAGTTAATTTTTGTATGTTATTTAATTAATATAATAATTTGATAATTGTTTAAATTCATGTAATTAATACTTTTGACTCATCCATTTTCTTAAAAGTGGTTTAAAGGCTGAAATGTGAACTGTATCATTTTATAAGTTTTGTGGAAACTTGTATCTGAACTGTAAATCATGCTTTTTACAGTCATTTTACAGTTTAATAGTTTACCATAGACATTGCCCTACCCTGCTTATATAGTATTAATTTGATTTGTGCAGGCCTTAAAAAAGGTCTTAAAAAGTCTTAAATTTGAGCTTAAAAATCCTGCAGCAACCCTGAACAGGTTCTTTATTACACTCTCAGTCTGACAGGATGATTTAGTGCTTTGATCCTGATTTGGCATTTCCATAATTGGATTAAACTCTGCAAGAGCCTAATGTAATGTGGGTAGTTTTAATAGTTATTCTACTCTAGAGGTGCTGTTTGTGGAATCATCCATCTTAAAACCAAAAAAAAAAACTATGACCCTGACTACATTACATTACTGTATGACAAACTGTGTTGGATCGAATGTAAAATCCTTGAAGCAAAACTGGTTAAGAATGTCTTGAGTCATCAGATTCTCACTGTGATTTCTCTTTCCTGCTGTTGCATAGAGCTGATGACCTCTCCAGTGACCTGTGTCTGCAGGGTGTAGCAGTTCAATCTCTGCACGGAGACCGTGAGCAGTGTGACCGAGAAGAGGCACTGCAGGACTTTAGAGATGGTATGTTAGTAATCAGTAAATAGAAGGGTAAGATATATAATTTCTTAGACACCAACAAAACCAGAATTGTAAAAATGCTGACCCCATTTTCCTTTAAGCAAACAAGTAGTTCCAAACAATGTTGTTCGATGTTGTTTTCTAGCTGCTCAAACAAACACTGTTTGGCTAGTGGTGCATAAAATGCATATTTTACAACTACGACTACTTTCGGTGTAGTCAGCGACTGTACTGAGCCCCTTAAGATTTTAATTGAAATTGATCTGTGAGATTTCCATCTGCCTATCAATGGCTGCTGTCAAAGGTCGTGTGCGCATTCTGGTGGCGACTGACCTGGCCTCACGTGGGCTAGACGTTCATGACATCACGCATGTTTTCAACTATGACTTCCCTCGGAATGTGGAGGAGTATGTGCACCGTGTTGGGAGAACAGGTAGAGCAGGGTGAGTGAAGCAGTGAAAAGTGTGACTGAAATGACATTTACAGGAAGAAGTGTGATTATGCAACCTTTCAGGCTCATTATGTAAATGAGTCCATGTCTTGACCCAGGAGGTCCGGTGCATCTATAACCCTGGTAACAAGAGAGGACTGGAAAGTAGCTTCTGAGCTGATCACCATCCTGGAGAGATCTGGTCAGGTAAACACACCTGCAGGCATCCACTCCTTTCATTATGTTTGTTGAAATCTACTATATAAAGAACGCAAATCCTCAACTTCTGGCTGGCTAGTTAGAAATCTGAGGCTTCTTACAGCAGGTTGTGTTTGTAAGTATGTAGGTTACACTTGTATGATATGAAAATAGGGATGTACCGAAATGTCTGTCACCATTTTAGTTAACCCTTTACGTTCATTGGGACGCATCTCTCTTTGTATGTATTGTGTGAATCTCATGGAGAAATCTAGACAAAAAATGCTTTAGTAGGGATGCACAATATATCCATGGTCATATCGTTATCTGATAAAAGAGACTTCTTAATGTCATCAGTATCAATCCAATAATTAAAATAGTTCAATATATTTAAGACAATGAGTAAGTCAGAGTATCATGGGCCCCTACTTTGTTTACTGCAGATTAAAAAAACAGTGAAAAGAGAAGGATTTTCCATTGTACATATTTAGTGCAAGTTGAAACTCTGGATTTCTCTGAAGGTTTTTTTTTTATTATTATTAAGACTTTTCAAATTCACGTTGATTATTATTGCATCCTTACATTATAATTAACAAGAGTTTCAAACAAAATCTAGTTTAAAATAAGCATTTTTCATGATTGGGATCAGTGTGTCCAGTTTTTGCTTAATCCAAGTATCATTTGTGTGGAAAAACAACTGTTCATTGCAAAGTTTGGATTTAAAGATTTATTTGTCAAACATTTAGTTTGGATGAAAGTGAAATCAGATCTCTTTTTTTTTTTTTTTTTTTTTTTTTTTTTTTTTTTTAATGTTTTGAAAGCCTCACCACAACCTTTTGCCAGTAAAGGGTCTTAAAACCAATTTAACTGTAAAATAAATGACTTTGTTACGTGTGTATATATAGAATAGAGAGAGAATGCCTCATTCTGTTGAGATTGTCTTTAGTGTGTTTACTATATGTGTGTAGAACATGCTAATGGAGAATCTGGATAAAGAGAAGCATCTTTCCTTTCTTTAGGATGTACCAGAAGAACTGGTACTAATGGCTGAACGTTATGAAAAGCACCAGAGGGAGAAAGCAATGTTTGCGCCCAGAGGCAGAGGAGGAGGAGGAGGAGGAGGAGGAAGAGGAGGAGGGGGAGGACGGAGAGGTAGTTTTAGAGGAGGCTCAGATCAGTGGATCTGATCGCTGGAAAGGTACAATTTGTTGCATTAATTTTTTACTGTTTCAAGTAACATCAGTATGAAGAAAATGTTTTATTTCACAACACATTTTAAAAATGATTTATACCATCATTAAACCAAAATTGTTTAGTGTTTACAAGATATTTCTTAACCAAATGTGTGCTTTTAAGCATTTGTATTGTGATGATCTTTAATTGTATCTTTCAGGTTGATGTCACTATACTCACTGGAGTTCATTCATAAACTTTTAAAGTGTTGATCCTCTCATTTGTAGAGAGCCTGTTAAGTCCTTTGACCAATTAAGTTTTGTTATGTTTAAGAAACTGATTCATTTTGCATGCATTATATATTTCTTTTATATATTTTTTTTTCCCCAGTTCAGTATTTTTTTTATTATTGTTATCCTACATTGATGTGAGGTAAAATGCCTCCAGTTGTAGATGATGTAACAATCCTGTTCAGCTGAATGCATATCAAATAAAAGCCTATAAAACTAATTGGAATATGTTTTATTGAATGGTATTAAGTAACATTTGACTATCAAGATGAAAGAACAAAACATGCATAAATACAAATATACTGAAAATCAGAATTAACTGAATATAGGAAAGTTGTTCTTGCGCTGACATTCAATTGCATTTGCCAAGAAATCACAGCTACTCTGAGAGGCTTGATGTAAGAGATTATGGGATGGAATGAAAAAGTTAGGGAGATGACGATTTCTCAGGTGTTCAACAAAGTCTTTCAAAAGCTCCTGGAAGCAGTGGGCCAGTTGACTGTATGCCCACTCGTTGTCAGTTCCCCTTTTGGCACAAGCATGGAGAAGGGTGGTCTTTGCATGATAGGAGCAAAAGCTGGACATCTTATTGGATTTGGAGTCATCCTCTTTGAGCTGTTGAAGAAGATACTTCAGGAGCTTTAGACAGTCCTTCCTGTAGAAGTAAAGTTCAGTTATTTTAATGTAAATGTTGCAGACTTGGTGAACACCATTGTATTAATGCAAACAATGAAGCACCATCACAACAGATAGTTTCTGGCACAAGAGGAACAGAATAATAATTACCGGCAACATTTTTGTCCACCCTCTTCACAGCATGTCTTGGAGTGGCCATGCTTATTCAGAATTTGTTTTTCGACGTGTGAAAAAGAAATTCGCCAGGCATCTGTGAAAAGGACATTTTTCCAAATAACATTTAATGTTTTTAAAGGGCCACAGTATCTTGGTTCATACAGTATATGTTACCCTGCACCACAAAACCAGTCATAAGGGTCAATTTTGTTCATCATCAGGGTCATCTGAAAGCTGAATAAATGATTCTTTGTTAGGATAGGACAATATTTGGAGATACAACTATTTGAATATCTGAAATCTGAGGGTGCAAAAAATCTAAATATTGAGAAAATTGCCTTTAAAGCAGTCCAAATAAAATCCTTAGCAATGCATATTACTAATCAAAAAATAAGTTTTTATATATTGACATGCTTTTTACTTAATAGCCTAAAGATTTTTGGCATAAAAGAAAAATTAGTAATTTTGATTCAGATGTATTTTTGCCTATTGCTAATATACCCGTGCTACTTTAGACTGGTTTTGTGGTCCAGGGTCACATATATAAAACAAAACAAATAACTGATGATGATGATAAACACTGTACCTTTTGCAACAACTCCATCATGCTCTGTGTCTCCCTTTCCCTCATATTTAGGCACCAGGTAGAATGGTTGATGCTTCATATTAGCTTTCTCCTTTTTACCAAGCCAGTTTTCTATTTTAAAGCCATATTTTGTAAAGTCTGGCCAGCTTGCACGATGAACCTTGAGACCAAGAACGAAGTCTACAGAAATAGTCATTCCGTTTTCTTCCATTTTTACTTCCAGCGTCACTGCAGGGCATTTAGGCTTTTTTCGCTGTATCTCAATTTGGTCTACAGAATGCAAAAAATATATAAATAGTAAATACAAATATTATGAGTTGCATAAACTCAGCCAACATGTTAAGATGTCTCTTAAGAACAAGTTTGACCAATAACCTTTGTTCTTGGACAGTTTTTCCCCCCCGCAAGGATTAAATTAAATGCAGATGGTAAAGTTCTGCAGTTGGTGTGTTGTGAATCAAAAGTAACCATTTACTGATTCAACTGAAATGTGCCATATAGCAACATTTCCACTTACACTAGCTTCATTTTTTTTCGTCCTCATCCCCTAACACTAAGATTAGATATGTTTATGAATGTTTCTGTTGTTCTTATTCTTCTTAAATATCTATAAAAGTAATAGCTATTTCTCGTGCTGCAAGGACTAATCGATAATAATCCACAATGAAAATGCTTTATGGGTTAATCGCAAACGGGGAACTTGTACGTCACGTTACGGTGCTGAAAACCATGGGCATATTCAACGCTATCTCACGACCAATTCGTAGCTACGTATTTTACGAGGTGGCTAATTCGTACGAATTTGTACGACCTCACTCGTACGATTTCGTACGATTTGGCTAGACCCCACTGACGGGTAGGTTTAGGGGCGGGGTTTGGTGTAGGTCATTCGTACAAATTCATACGAATGTGCAACTCGTAAAATATGTATGATTTGGCAAAAATCGTATGAATTTGTACGAGTGTGGTCGTACGAATTCGTACGAATTAGCCACCTCGTAAAATATGTACGAATTGCCGTGAGATCGGGCTGGCATATTGTTGTGTTCAGGTGTTTGATTTCTTGTTGATTAATGCGCAAAAGAGTTGTTTCCACCAACTTGATTTACAATTTACGCTTATATTCGTGTCTGTAAATAGTCGAAGTGTTTTGATTTTAAAGGCTCGCTCCGATTGTTCAAAGTCCAACAAAGAACTGGATCTAGACAGATAAGTGTAAAACGTTCAAAATATTAAAAATTATATTTCAAAAGTTACGGATTAAAACGTTTAAGCTTAAACCAAACATTATATATTATGAGATCATTAAAAGATGTACAATAACAAATAAATACTTGTTATTGGGACCTACGTGGAAGTTTCTCCACAGCCTTCTTGACTGCGTCTCTGAATTCACTCAGCATTTCGCTGGCCCGAATGGTCTTGTCTTCATTTAGAAATCTGTCCAGAGGATGTCTCTGATGTCGTTTCAGTGCAATACTGTAAAATGCTCCGGCCTCATCAAACTCCTGAATGTCCACTCGCTCCACAGGAATAGTCAGCATCACATCAAATTCATCTGGTTCACAAATCTAAAGTGTGATAAAGCAGATGTTGGTTGCTTTTAGCTAAAGCTCTTTTATGAGCGTTGGCATTGTGATTAGAAATGTCAAGACCATAATAATATATAATTGTAACATTCCACAAACGTGTCCGAACATGAATATTATTTTACTTCTCTCATGGAATAATTGGATATGCCTGCATTCATGATTATGTTGTAATTTTGAACACTGATTTGACTCGGAAGTTCATAGCCATGTCCAAAAAAAAAATTAAAATGTGCAATGAAACCGGCCAGAAAACGCTTGATTTTTCACATATGACAGGCATCTGTGAAAATTCAAGCATTTTCTGGTCTGTTTCTAATCTATTATCACCGAGTATTATCTTTCTTTGGACATGATCTGATGTTGTAGGAATACCCTGGCAATCAGATCAATACAGAATGATGCGTGCATCACTTACTTTAACGTTTTCATAATAACTTCCAGTTCGTAACCTCTCAATCTCTTCACACCAGGTAGTGTTTCGTTTCAGGTGTGCAATGACTTTATCTGTTATGTCATTAACACAACTGGACGCATTAGACCGCTCGTTCTTCTTGATCTTTAACTTGTCAATAGTTGCCTTAAGAACCTTTCCCAGCGTGTCATCGACTCTTGGTCCTCTCATTGCAGTTTGTTCTGCGCTTTTCTTTTGGCTATCCGGGCTGTGCGCACTAACCGCTGGAGAAGCGTCCTGAGCATCGCTCGCGTCTGTTTTAATGGCAGATCCATGCCGCCTTCTAGGTTTTGCTGTGGATTTTACTTCCAATTTGCTTTCGGGGCTCTCCAGAGATTCTTCTTTGTCAATATTTAAAGGATCTCTCTCCTTTTTTCTCTGAAGTTTTGGTGCTGTTTTTTCATCGGATTTGCTCTTTACGGTCTGCCGTGGTTTGCCTTCACTTTCACAGTCAAACTTTTTACTCTGATGCTTGCTTTGTGCACTGTCTTGTTTCTCATTCTTGTCATTGTTTGCGGTTTTGGGAACAAAAGCGCCGTTTTCTTTGTACTTACTCTCGGAGTTCTGCGGAGACTGTCTGAGTTCCCTCTGCTTTTTACTCTCTCGATTAATGGTTCCCCGTTTTGGTGCTGGGGTTTCATGAGGTTTGACTTCACTTTCACAGCCATGAGGATCTTTCTCCTTCCTGCTTCCCCCTTTTGGCTCGCACTTGGCCTCTGCGCGCTCCGCAGACTTATCCTCCCTGTCAGTCTTTTGGTGATCTTTCTGCTGTTTACTCTTCTCATTTGAGTTTGCTTTTGATTGAGCTTTGGATTTGGCTTTGGGTTGGTCAGGGCTTGTCGCGCGGAAGCTGCCCGGTCTTCTCTGGCTGTTCATGGTGGCTGGTGTGTGAGCTGCGATGCGCGCAGTTGTGCGTTAAATTGAAGGTTTCTGTTACAGAGAATTGTGACATCAGGATACAGGTGGTTGTACTGTGCCAGCCTCTACGGCTCGAAGTTTCTCACTTCCTCAGTGTTATGATGTATTATGACGTTATTTCTGTAGGCTATGCATTGGGGTTTCCGTGGATCGTGTAAAGTAGCCTACATTTATTGACAAATGTGTTGACAGGTGCTAGTTGTCATAGGGCTATTAATTAATTACAACATCTGCTGTAATATTTTGTTATTATTTTGATATTTGTGTATGGTAACGTTTATTTTGTTAAATTCTGCTTAAGCCTTCAATGGACTATTTAATGGCAGTGTGAAAACATGACTAGCTTTTGGTGTGTTCAGTAAACTCTTTCTTCATGGGCAATAATGGTGATATGACAATATTCAATACCGTGAAAAGTCCGAGACTATACTGATTTGACTTAAAAAAATAAATCTACCCTGAGGAATATTAAGTGGAGTAAAAAGCCTCCCCTCTGTAGTGTTCGAGTAGAACAGGGAAATCTTTTAAACACTAAAATGGAAACTTAATATTATATGAGTGAGTTATATTTCAAAGCATTGCAAACTATTGTTTAAATCTAGGTATCTTTTCTGAAAACGCATTATTTAGGCCAGCTATTGACAAAAAAAATAATAGGTCTACTTGCATTACTTCTATTGGTAGTGGTAACCCCGTCCAAGGTTTTTTTTTTTTTTTTTTTATCCAAATGGCTTGATAATGAATAATTTTATAAATTGGTCACTTGCGACATCTTGTGGTTATATAACCAATATACTTTTAGGATTTTAAGCTGTATGTTTATACAATAAAAAAATGAATAAATCTCATTGTTTAAAGTCTCGTGTAACTGCCTATAAGAAGACTAAGTCCAAGCTGTTTAAAAGACTTTATTGATAATTAGTTTGAAAGATGGCAAAGTATGATCTATTCTAAGCTGTTTTTTAGACTTTGTTCCATAACTTCAGTTGAAGTCTGAGCTCACAATACAATACTGTAATTTCCTAAATACAAAGGTAAAAGATCAAACACACACCTGTATGGCTTTTATGTAGTGTACAATTTGGGAGTGAAATGAACACAAACACAATTATTATGGTTGAGACATCTTTAATATGACATGAAAGCTTTTGTTTTTATAATAAGGTGCGGTAGCTAATGCCAATTAAAGTCAACAAGTGCTTGTGCAGGGTTAGCCTAGGCCAGTCAAAGTGCTAAACATAAAGCTGTCAGTGCACCAAAGATTGCATGAGCCCAGACACGGGCTGATTGAGAGCTTCATTTTAGGTTTTCATTGTTCTGCAAAGCTAAACAAAGGTTCTCAAAGTCTACTAAATAGTGTTGTTTAAGTAGCTCACCACCAGTGGATATTGAACACATGGTATTTTGCAAACAAGCACTAAAACAAGCGAAGACAACATTGTGAGAACCAGGCTAAAACTGCACTCCAGAGCAGGAGAGGTCAAACTCTCAAGATTTTAAAAATCACATATGGTTTCAACAGCTATCATCGAAGAGAAGAGCACAACTATTAAAAACACTATTAAACAGGTTCAATGGTGTGGATGTAAGACTTGCAGTACGAGTCAACATACAAATTAGAGTTATCTAAAGGACTGCTTTTGTTAGTATTTTTTTTCCTTCTGATACTTTTACGATGCATTGGAACTATTAAGCAGTCTCTGACTATAGAACCTAAGCAGCCAATAGGATAGAAGAGCTGGATGACCTCTGCTTTTTCATATGTGTCTCTGGAGTTGGCAGTCAAACACAACATTCATTTGGCCTTCTGGGCTTTCTGAGCGGATTTGGTGATCTTTACGCTCGTTGGGGTCTTTTTCTCCACTCCTTTAATCACTCCCACTGCTACGGTCTGACGCATGTCACGCACAGCAAAACGACCTGCAAACCAAAAAAGAATATCTATCATCCTAACACTGAATGTGAAAAGCCTCCTGGCATACCATATCTTTAATAAAAAAATGTTGGTATGAAATGGAAATTCTTCTATTTTAAAAATCTGTTTTTTTGTGTGTGTATGTTTTTTTTAATAAAAAGTTATGAAACAATCTTTAAAGCATTCCACTGTTTTACAGTAGACTGGCCTACTTTTTTTTTAATTGTCCATTTCATTCAGATGCAAGGAAGAAATTACCTATCATTACCTTTATCAAACTAAAAAAAAAAAGAAGTCATAGGTTTGGAAGTAAATGATAAAAAACATTGCTTTTAGATATTCATAAAAGAGGATTGACAAACTATCAAGAAAAAATTCTTAATGAATTTAACTTCAGTTACCTTAACTTTAATAAAAAATGAACAATGAAGTATTTTGCTCTTGGGATGGGATGCTGGGATAGCACTTACCCAGTGGAGGATACTCTGAAAAGCTCTCCACACACATGGGCTTTCCAGGGATCATTTCAACGATGGCCGCATCGCCTGACTTGAGGCTCTTAGGGTTGTCCTCAAGCTTCTTTCCAGAACGGCGATCTATCTTCTCCTTCAGCTCTGCAAACTTGCAGGCGATGTGTGCAGTGTGGCAATCCAGGACAGGGGCATAGCCAGCACTGATTTGCCCTGGGTGGTTCAAGATGATCACCTGATTGGAAAGAATGAAGCTTGTAATGACTGCTCAGGTTTGCTGAAGTGAGTAGTGAGAACAGTTAATTGAGCTTACTTGAGCAGTGAAGGAGGCGGCCTCTTGAGGTGGGTCGTTTTTGCTGTCTCCAGCAACGTTGCCACGACGGATGTCCTTAACAGAGACGTTCTTAACATTAAAGCCAACGTTGTCACCAGGCAAGGCCTCTGACAGAGCCTCGTGATGCATCTCCACAGACTTGACTTCAGTTGTCACGTTGACAGGGGCAAAGGTCACCACCATACCTGACTTCAAAATTCCAGTCTCCACACGGCCCACAGGAACAGTTCCAATACCTAGTGAAGACACTGCATTTAGTTCAGCTCTGCTTTATGTTAGCAGAGTAATGCCTGGCCATCTTTAGGGCAAAAACAGGTAACATAGTTTGTTTGTACAAATGAAAACCTCCAATCTTGTAGACGTCCTGAAGAGGCAGGCGCAGGGGTTTGTCAGTGGGACGTGTTGGAGGCTGAATGGCATCCAAAGCCTCCAGTAGGGTGGTCCCAGATGCATTTCCCTCCTTCCGGGTAATCTTCCAACCTTTGAACCAAGTCATCTAAAGTAAAGACAAAGAAACCTAATGAAGATGCTGATTGGGACCAACTTGCTGGAATGCCATTTTGCATAAAGTATTCATATTCAGTCAAGAAATTCATTATGCTTCATATGACATATGGAAACTTGAGCTGTACGATTTGGGGCAGAAAATATAATTGTAATTTTTCTATAAAAGTTGCGATTGCCACAAAACCTCCCTTAAAGCTTTTCTTTTGTCGCCTGATGGTTCATATGAGTTTCTTATATTATAAATTCGGGAAGAGGATTAGCATGCTGAGTTCCCAAATGCATATTATAAGCAACCCAAACAACATTTGTGTGAAATAGCATTTACTGCAAACCAAACCACCGAGACACTGAAAACACTGGTCTGTAAATGAACACAGTGCTGCATTTCACTCTGAAACATGCAGTGCAAGCCATATCAAAGCCATTACCATTTTATTTCCATTAATCGTGAGGCCCTAATGCAAACAATACTTTATGTCCCATCTTACTTACATTGGGACTGGCCTCAAGCATGTTATCTCCATTCCAGCCAGAGATGGGCACAAACGCCACTGTGTCAGGATTATAGCCAATCTTCTTGATGTAGGTGCTGACTTCCTTCACAATTTCCTCATAACGCTTCTGGCTGTAACTGGGTTCAGTGGAATCCATCTTGTTGACACCCACAATCAGCTGCTTCACACCCAATGTGTAGGCCAGAAGAGCATGCTCTCTGGTCTGGCCGTTCTTCGAGATGCCAGCCTCAAACTCTCCGACACCTGCAGCCACAATCAGCACGGCACAGTCCGCCTGAGGGTCAGAGAAAATGTTAGGGATCATTTTTTTTCTATATAAAAATAGCAGCTGCTAAAATATATTTGTATGCCTGTTTATTTCCTAACCTGTGATGTTCCAGTGATCATGTTTTTGATGAAGTCCCTATGTCCTGGAGCATCAATGATGGTGACATAGTATTTGCTGGTCTCAAACTTCCACAGGGAGATGTCAATGGTGATTCCTCTCTCTCTTTCTGCTTTAAGCTTGTCCAGCACCCAGGCATACTTGAAAGAGCCCTTTCCCATCTATGAGTGATGCACATAAACATTATATAACAGCTTGAAATAGTTTTTAATCATGTATTAGTTTAAATGTCTCTAATATCTCCATCAGACCTCTGCAGCCTCTTTCTCAAACTTCTCAATTGTTCGCTTGTCAATCCCGCCACACTTGTAGATGAGGTGGCCGGTTGTAGTGGATTTTCCAGAGTCCACGTGGCCGATGACCACAATGTTGATGTGGAGCTTCTCCTTTCCCATGGCTGACACCTTTATTTAAAGTGCCAATGTAACTGTAAAACTTTACACAGACAGCAAACAGTCATGGTGCAAATTCTATTAAAGACATAAACTAAGTTAGACACATGTTCCCTGGCTAGAGGATGCTTTTCAACCAATTTAAAACACTAATTCAATGAAGTGGCCTTTTAAACACATGCCCTGTTCATCAGTAGATCTCATGATACAGTATATAATATAGAAGTACACCACCAAAGGAAAATTCTTAGATTTATTCACCCCCATGTCTTCCCAAGTTCATATGACTTTCCTTCTGTGGAATATTAAAGGAGCAACTTGAAGAATATTCTGGTCATTCTTTTCCACTGAATAAAAATGGATGGCGATTGAGCATGTAAGGCCTCAAAAAGGATGTAAAATCATCATGGACGAGACAGACCTGCACATTCTTCAAAAGTTCTCATTTTGTGTTCTGCTAAAGAAAGTAAACCACACAGGACATCTGCTTGAACAATGGGTGCAGTAATCTGTGTAATTCTCTTAGAACGATCTATGCAATACCAGCTCAGCAACGTCTATGGCTCCCTGTGACTGCAGAATTGAAACGTCTTATCATTTGAATTTTATTTATTGGACACCGAAAGAAATGCAGACAAAGAAATCTGTTTAACAAATACGGTATTCAATACGCCATCTCCTTTTTTCCACCTTCAGACCAGCAATAAGTTTATCCTTTCAGGCTGTTTAGGCTTCTAGTTCCGCCAAATAACCAGCAATGCTTTAAAAGACTGGGCATGCCTTTCTTCATGCCTGGTACATCTTTGTCCTGCAGACCTCCATTTTGTAAAGATTCGCCTACTGATTAAAAAGACTGGCAGCCATTTGTGAGCCACTCATGTATCCAATATTGTGGAAAGAAGAACAAATATTAGAACAGCTGGTTAAGCTACAATTCATATTCCATTCATTGTGCATTATGGTTTGCCTGCATCATGAACCCAACGTGTATGATTATTGCATCAGCATCATTTCCAATGAGCTGTAAGCTGTTCAAATTAAGAATTCCTAGACGTTCCTTAAAGCAAGAGCCGGGCTGCCATTAGTGTAAGGAAGCTAATTCCCAGCTTAACTTCAGAGGTTAACAGAAGGGCTATTCTTGTTAATACAGACGCATTCTTTAAAAAGGGCTTTAAATTATTCCTATGTCGCATCAGCCTGACATGACTTAAGAAAGCTATTCCTTTCGGTGTTAATTTGCTCTAAAACATTGCAAAATTAATCGTCTAAGAACAGCAGTCGACAGAGATCATTCAGATGTCTAGGGGATTTAATAGTGCAATCCCTTCCCCTGCAGCTGCCGCCATGTTCTCTCATTCCCAGCCTGTATCTAGCGCAATGTCGAATACAAGCATCAGTAAGGTCTGTTACAAGCGACAACTAATCAGCACACATAAATACAGACAGAAGTTCTTCATTTATAATTACACACCCGTTTGTTGGGTTTCTTTTTATATACGCAGATAAAGATGCGTTTTAATGTGCGGTACTGTACCTGCGCGTGTGCTCAGGATACTGGAGCGGTGCTGAAGAGACTGAGCGGCGCGTCCGATCCTGTTATAATACAGACCCGACGAAAGTGACTGTGCATGCGCAGACACTACATCAGTCACTGAGGATGCTTGAGGTCAGACGACTATGGTAAAAAACTGTTTAAGAAAAGGAAAAAAGTTCATGAGTTTATTCTGCGGACGTATTAGCTTTAAACGTGTCAGGTGCACATAAACTGCTGCGATGGTTTTAAAGGTGATGCAATTCGACGAAAATGGTCTCAAACAGAATTCCTTAACTCTAACAATGAATACATGCAAGTCAAGAACATAAACGACTGCAATAATTTTATTAGATATACAGGTATTTGACAGGTGATTAAGCATGTATTGTAGCATCTTGACAATTTACAGATTATGCAACATACAGTGTTTACACGGATTTATTCATTTTGTTTCACTTAGTAACAATTGCACAAAACAGAAAGAAATAAAATGTAAACATAGATCAGTTATAGTGTAAAAAACGGCTAAAACATAACAACCAGACACGATTTCACCTATAATCTCTCTTAAGGCCTCTTGCTTCAGTATGTGTAAGGCATATTGTGATAATCATATGCCTACAATAAGGCATATTTTATAAGGACATTAATAGCGACAGACTCCCAATTCCTTTATTATGATTATTTTAGTTTTCAACAGAGCAGATTTAACAAATCAGAAACTGAATTGGTATAGTTCTTACTACTGTTAAGAACAGCTACAATGGGTCTCATGAGCTTCATACTTCGAAAACAATTCACAAGTTAAAAATTCACGAGTCTTCACGATTAATTCGGTAAACGCTCTGACTGAATCCTGACTAATCAGCCAGGATTCACTTCACTTATCGCACCTTTGTTTGAAAAAAAATAAAAATTGTCTGAAAAAGCTACTGACATGTATAACAAATACAGATATTACCAATAAAAAAATAAAAAAAATAAATAAAAAGTCATTGTGTTTGTTGGTATGATTAAAAAACACAACAAAACTGGATTGTGCAATATTCATTAGTTTGCAAACCATATGCAACTACTGCTAAGAGAGCTATAGAATTTACAAGAGGTACGACCCTTTGGCTAAAGGTAGACGTGTTTCACTGGATCTGTATGCTCTGGACAGCCCAAGGCTGGACTGTGCCCTTGCCAAATATTGTGAAGAAAATAGCTCCAAATATATTGATCGCTGCGGAGATGTAGAAGACAATTTGCCACTCTGGAATGGTGTTCTAGATTAAAACAACATGTTTAAGCATTTGTTACTACATTATCACAAATGTGAAAAATAGATTTCTCTTAAAGCATTTAATGTTTGCATTTATGCATAACGAACATATGATCATATGATCAGTGACAGGCATAGTATTAAAATAACTCCCTTATAGCACCTTTCTTAGACTTTTGCAGCACGTCACAATGTAATGCAGTTTTTGCAGAAAAAATAAAAAATTGTTTACATTTATATTTAAATGCAATAAATTGTAACTTACAGATTTGGTCAAAGTTCTTGCTATTACAGGGCCCACCATACCAGGAATAGTGGCAAATGAGTTTGTGATCCCAAGCAATATCCCAGCATATCTGAGAAGAAAAAATATACAAAAAATAATAAAATATGAAAATGAAGGGGTACTTCATCCATGTTCAAACGATAATTAACTTGTGACATGGACTTCATGCATGTACAGTTATCCTAAACCATAAATCATATGATTGCCAATAAAAAGCCTTGTCTTACGAGGGAGCAATGTCCAAATGGTTGATGTTAAATCCAGAAGCCGAAATGCCCCCTAGAGAGGAGGAGATAGAGAGGCAGGCTACAGCCAAGACATAGTTACATCCAGTGTAGCCAGCAGCCACCAGGAAGACGGCCGGTCCCACCATTCCTGGACACATTCAAAACAGACACACCAATTTATTATCATTAACAGGCTTTACATCACCAGTTCAATCATCTCATCAATACATTTTCAAATGTACTGTTCAGCATAACACTAAGTATAAAGTGTCTCTGAATGTCTTACCTACTATAGTGAATGCCTTACGCACAATTACAGTGCGGATAAGATATCTCTCTCTCAGGAGGTCTGCCAGCTGTCCACCCAGCAAAGCCAGCAACCAACAACCAAGGTAGGGCAGAGCTGAGAGCATTCCATTCTGAGAATGACACAGTGAGTTCACACTTACTAAACGGCCAACAGGTCTTTGAGGAGAGGCAATGATCATTTTCAGATAACCTGTTTTTATATTAAATACACTACTGTTGAAATGTTCGGGGTAAGTACTAAGTCTATTCATCAGTTTCCACAAAGATATAAAGCAACTGTTTTTAACATTGATAATTATTGTTTTTTTGAGCTACAAATCGGCATATTAGAATGATTTCTGAAGGATCATGAAACACTAAATGGCTGCTGAAAATTCAGCTTTGCCATCACAGGAATATTTTATTTATTTTTACCAAACCTCAACATGCAAAACAATTTTTATTTTGGAATATGAAGATAAAAAAAAAAAAGTAAATATCACTGATTACAGATTACAAAGTATTAAAAGAATTGAAATAAATTTGGTAAAAATACACATTTTTGATGTCAGCCCTGCTTTGCACTCACCTGCTGGATGCTGAATCCGAGTATATCATTCATATAGGTGGGTAAGAGAGTCAGCAGAGTGTAAAATGTCCAGTTGTAAGAGAAGTGTGCCACAACTATGGCCCATAATGGCATAGACTTAAGGATCGATGTCCATGGGATGTAATCTGTGGTTGGGGACAGCTGGAGCAGAAAATAGCATATTTTAATACAAACAAACAATTAAGGAGTCAACCATTATCTGGTTTAAGAATAAAGAAATCATCTTAAAGACAGACATTGTAGAAGTTCACTGTAACATTGCTTACTTCATTTTTTAAAGATCCCATTATGTAAGTCTTCTCAGCCTCCGTTATCCTTTTGTGTGAGCTAGGATTGTTACTGACAAAGCAAGCCCAAAGGAAAAACCAAAGAAGTCCGACAGCTCCTATGATTTGTGAAGAAATCAGATAAAGTGTGCATTTAGATTGTATTAAGACACAAGCCTGTGAAAGAATCTTTAGCATTACATTTTATGCTGATTGTGCACACAGTTCACCTTTAAATGTGTATTATAATTAAACTTACCAAATATATAAAAGACGTATGTCCAGTCTAGGTAAAAACATATCTGGCCAGACAGAGGAAGAGCCACTACAGTTCCCAGCTGAGCACCTGTAAAAGAAAAGAAAAAAACAAATAATAGTACAAATACACAAAAATTTCAGTAGATTGTTACAAATCAAAGCCGGGCACCTGTGTAAGAGACCGTGAGCAGTCGACTTCTCTCCAGAGGTGGTGCCCATGATGCCCACATCGCATGCATAGCAGGAAATGACACTCCCTGGATGCACAAGAATGACTTTTTAAGACTTTTATTTTCCAAAATGAATAACACATATCATCTATGACAGCAATGAAACATCGACTTTCAAACTACAAGAACATAAGAACATAATCCACATTGTTGGTAATGAGTTTTGAGGTTACCTCCCCAATGCCTTCCAACACCCTGACAGCGATGAGGTAACCAGCTCCCAGATCAGCAGCTACTGGAGTCAGCAGGGTGAAGATCACAGTGCAAAGGATGCCGATACCAAAGAGCCACTTGGCACCATACTTGCGTGCAAAGTAGCCACCTGGTATCTGAGTAAGTATATAACCATAGAAAAAAGAGCCCAGGATCCATCCCTGAGTCTCTGAATCCCAGTCATACACACTGGCCTGTGGAGACATTGAACTAAATATGATTAACACTTCCAAGATCTCATGCTTGGGCTTAAATTCTCGAAAATGTGCACTATGACTATACTTAACCCTCATCCATCTCTCGGGTCATTTTGACCTGAAAACGATAAAAAAAATTTTTTTTTTTAAATCCTGTTAATTGTACCGGTCCAAGATTTCTTTACTTTTGTAACACTTGAACTGGGAACGCACACAAAAAAAATTTTGTGGATTCAGGGAGTTTAAATGGGTGCAATTAAAAAAAGTAACAACAGTGTCCTGACCATTCTGACCCGCATAGGAATGAATGGAGTTTACGAGTATTTTTATTACATGTATTTTTTATTACATTTTATATGTATATATATATATATAAAATCGGAGCCAATTCAGTAAAGATTTATACCCAAACGAACCCAGAATTTCCCCAATGCAGAAAACACTCACAGGCACACACACTCCCATAGACACACATTATAACATATTTGATGTTTCTGCTGGGATATGACTGTCATTTTGCAACATTTTTCTACTTAAAACAGTTCAGTTTAAGTGATGTGGTGGAGAGCAAACAGTTTATATCATTTTTAGATTTTTAAATACATATTATTATTTTTTTTTTTTTACATTTTTATGAAATGCTGTGATATGTTTGGGTTATAATTCAGTGTAATTTTTATCAGAAAATATAGATTTTTTTAAATGTCTCAATATATATTTGAATGTTATCAACCAATTTGAAGCCTTAATATGCCCAAAATGTACAGTTTTCACATGTAGGCTCAGTTAAGAATGTCCACAGGATTCTATAGGCCCCTCTAGTGGCAGTAACCATAAAATGCAATTTTATGACTTTTTTTTTTCCACCATATGACATCACTCGGAGCCCATCTGAGGTTTTTGTTGATTTTGGACTGGAATTGTCTTTTACGTTTTTTGTTTGTTTTGTTTGGTAATTTTAACCCACAAGGAACCACTTTGTTATTGGTACGGGAGGGACGGATGAGGGTTAAATAACACCTTTCTGGAAAAGTTTGCATATAAAAATGTAAGACCATTAAGTAGATGCTCTCACAGTGTGATTGTGTTTGGGCACGGGGTTGCTGTGATGAGGGCAGACGGAGGAACTGGTGTTGGCACTGGAACGGTTTTTTAGCATGTCCACCATTGCCACACTAAGGTTCACCCTGAGGGCATATGCCACAAAGAAGCCATAACAGGACAAGAAGGCCAACCCGTATCGTGAGGAGCAGCAAGCAGGAGCTGGAAGAGCAAACAGACGAAATCATTGTCAAACAGTGGTTAAAGAATTCTCCCAAAAATCTACTCACACTCATGTTGTTCCAAACCTTGTTGTTACAAATTATCCACTAAATGTGGTGATATTAAAAAAAGACCTTTCACAGCATGCTGCACCCAAAACATGCAGCGTGACCAGTGTACTCTGAATTATAAGAAAAATACTTTTTTTCAAATGCTTAAAGAAATTTTCATTCAAATCATTTTTAAGAGTTGTTCCTTATTGAACTACAAGTTATGATTTTGTTCGACAGATCCCTAAAACAGTATCATTACTAACACGTTCATAAGAAAAATTACATTTTTGAAATAGTAATAATAATAATAAATTATTAATTTTAACAAAACGTTAGGACATTTGATATTAACATATTATGATTTTACAGTTGTAACAAGAGTAACTATAGTGTAGTATTCGGCGGAATCAGTTATCACGGAAACTTATATTTTTAGGGCAGTTACCTGCATGACTAACACACTTCCTTCTTCACGTGACTGCCTGTTTTGAAAGCACATCTGAAAATGCTCTTGAATTATTTATGTAGACTGCATCAAATGCTGGGACAATTATGTCACACTGAGCGAAAGAGATGAAGTCTGCACTTTTGGGATGATTGCATGACTGAGACATCTCATGAATATTAAAAACAAGTAAGGAATTTTTTAAACAGGAGCTGTTATTACAAATTATAAGTTTACATTGCAGCTGAACATTGTCAGTTAAGCACAACTATTATAACTGCATTTATATATTTATTATTACTTTGTAAGTACTAATATTATGGCATGTATGGTACCAGCACACTTTTTAATACGTGGCATGTTGTAAATCTGCATAAAAACATAACAGGCATTCATAGTTTCTGCTACCTTTCTGGAGGTCTCCGGTGTCTTTCCGGCGAAGTAAAGGCTGCACATGATCTTCAGTTTCTGACTCTGACGCCGAATGCTCCATCATCTTGAGCGGCTGCTCTCCTGCCGCCTGACCAGAATCACAGTAAAACAACGCTCCGAATGCGGAACCTGTGGTTCACCGTCAGCAAAAACACATGCCATAATAAAAGTCACGTGGTCTCCAGCTTATATAACAAATAATAATAATATAATGTCCAAATTTTTTAAAGGTCAAAACATGTCAAATAAACTGCAAGCATATAGCATATAGAAGATTAAGAATTTTAATAAAAAAAAAATCATCTTAAAAAAATCTGACCGTTTGTACATGGTTTAATCACTGACAGACTTGTTTTCTTTTCTTTCTTTCTTTTTTTTTTTTAAATCCATTACCAAACAGAGTTTGTTTTTTTCTACTTTGTGAGCTTTCTATATTATTGCAACATTTATCCAGTAAGAGGAGCTAAAGTAGTACAGCAGTCCATGCTTTAAAGGGGTGGGACGGTGTTTTTTTTTTTTCTAGGCTTGATTGTGTTTATGGGGTGCAGTCTAACATGTGTTTATGCATCGTTTTTTAAAAAACGCATTATTTTTCACATAATTTACCTTTATTCAACACTTCTCTATCCCTTCTCTGAGAAAGGGCTGATCATTTCCTTGTTTTATGAAGCCCCTCCCTCAGAAATAGGCGATGGGCTCTGATTGGTTAGCTAGCCCAGTGTGTTGTGATTGGCTAAACCGGCTCTAGTGCGTCTAAACGTCCCGCCCCTCACCTCAGCCACATGTGCTGCAAAACAAAGGCGTCCTCAATATTGCTTATCAATTTGAGCCCGATTAAGAAGCAGAGGATATTATTAAAAAGGATCGTGCAGAACCAGTGCAAGCACGGCTTTTAATAGTAGGCCTATGTTTTTTGTTTGTTGTTGTCTCATACTTTTAGATACGCTGTTATTTGTAAATGTTAATGCTTATGTTAGCTTTTAATATGGGTTTATCCTGAGTAAAGCTTTAATACAGTACTGTACCTGCACGCGCGTCCATGTTTAACGCTTCTCATAGCTTTGTGAAAATAAGTGTATAATTGTAACAGTTCATTGCTGGTGCTGAGCTGAGCTGGGGGACGAGATGAACAGTATTAAGAACCACTGCTTTAGAACATTGATTTTGAAACTTGTGAATCTATTAGAATCATTAGAAGACAGAATCGCGAATATGAATAGATTTTTATATGCACCTCTAGTTTTATCTTCCTGTTCTCTAAAGCAGCGTAGCATGGCCTTGCCCCCTTTGCTGCCTTTTTCAGAGGGCAGGGTTTATTTGGGTTTGTGATGTCACGAACCCGGGAAGTACCTCGTTGTAGTCCATACCAGCCGTTTTTGTAGGCATTAAACTGCCAGAAATTTAAAAGACCGTTTGCGTTGAACTTTTAGCTTTGTAACATTACACACTAACGTTAAAAAATTTAAATAGCAATGAACCACCCCTTTAAGGAAATTCGAATGTAGTCTAAATCAGCAGGATTCATTTATCTTAAGCTCTTCATTAGCATTATGTTTTTATTTATTTTTATTATTTTTTTTTCTATCTGGTCAATCAAAAAAGAATACATGCAGTATCTAATTGTGTTACAAAACTTGACATTCTACTTGGTGTGTGTGTTGTCTGCAAAGCTGCTTTGAAATAATGCCCATTATGAAACATAGACTACTCGTTCTATCTCCCTCACACACACACACACACACACACACACAGTAATAATCCTCACTTATGGAAGACAGTGAGAGGTGCCTTCTAATGATTTTGCTTTACGTGGAATCAGTAATGTGGAAAGTACAAGCCCGCATGGTGATGAAGAGGAATGTATTTATCTATTCCAAGAAAGGAACTGGCAGGGTACCCAACCTCCCGCTAATACAGAAAAGGAAAAGACTTGTGGAAGCTTGTAATAAAAGATGACAGAGATGATCAACATCAATTTATTGTGCAAAAGAGTACATTTTAAAAGGCAAATACGCAGAACTTACTAAAGAATGAGGATGAGCTTTTCTCCAGATGAATACACAATATTTTTGAATCAAGACTTTTCAAATCTGTGAAAAATTCCTGCACAGATTGCATATAAATATGTATATATTTAACAGACTTAAAATATCTTGTTAAAATACATTTCACGACTTGAAACATAGTTTGTGTTTCAGATGTGGCTAGTGTTTCTATGTTATCGTTACATGGGATTAGAGCATTTCAGCACCCTGGTCTCTTAAAAACAAAAAACAATGCCCCGAGTTTACAACAAAACATGCAAACATAAAGTACATTAGTAGAACATGAAATACTTGGTAAGTTATTGCAGTTAAGAGGTTATGAGTATAGTTATGTATGTTAAAGAACTATTCTCCTCTATGCGACTCATCCATCTCTGTATTCCCTGATAGCACTTTACAGTGACACAGAAACCAGTTCTGTTCATTGATATTTTCTACCACTGACTCTAAACCTGCTTAAAACATACATGTCCTTTTTTCCTTATTCTTTATTACTTTACACTGATCTTTCCACTTGTCCTACTTGCCAAAATCCCTTTGTCTGCACGTCAAATCAAAAATTAGTACAACAGAGATCCAGATTACCACAAGCCCTAAATATTTAGCTTGGCAGTAGTAGTACAGTATTTTAGAACAAACCTCATCATTTCTGCTATCTCCATTACTACCAATGACTTTAACAAAACGTAATGATCATAATTCATACAAAAGCAATATGATAAAACATCACTGGCAACAATGCCTGGTTCTTATCATCACAGAGATACATGCAATATCATAACAATAAATCATATATATATATAAAAAATGCAGTTTACCAGCAACTGCAAAAAAAAAAAAAAAAAGGTTTACATCAGAAAACAATTGTCCACATTGTCCTTAGGGACTGAGATGTCCATGTTACTGAATGAATGCTGAAGGAAGGAACTTTCTCAATGCAGTCTTCACCTTAATGCAGTCATAAGAAAAATGCCACAGTCTCTCAGCATAGCGAAGAACAGGAGACAGAAGAGGTATGTAGAGTTTTGGGAAGAGGAAGGCACCGTTTTGGAGTGTATTCAATTTGGAATGTGCAAAGCTTAGACATTAACACCAAAATGCTCCTGTTTCTCTGCTAAACTGAATGTTTGAACCATCATGAAGAAATAAACAGGCATACTGTAACCTGTAACATTTGCAGTTTGGGTGCAGCTATTCTCTCGTGATGGTCGCGTGTCACTTCCCAAACTGTTTTAAAAATAGTGAAGATGGAGCATTAAAAATGCTGCATCTGTCAAACACATTCTTGCTTCCCTATTTCCCTCTAAGCACATCTTATGCTTCCCTCCAACTTTTTTTGCAAAACAATGCAAACGTAAGCAGTGTTCCTAGGGAAGGAGTTGAATAAATGTGGCTGAGAAGGAGTTTCAAGAGGACCTGATGGAAACCATGTTTGGTCTGTCAGATGGGTGAAGTGTTGTCATAGAGCTGGTCGGAAGGGACAGTGAGGTTTTGGATCTGGCGGTACACAAAGTAGAAGATTTGTGGCTGTGGGCGGCTGTGCAGTTCGGCCTTGATCCTCTGCGGGTAAGTGTCCAGGGCCAGCTGCTGTGTGGTTTCATCCATCAAGAGGAAGAGGGCGTAGTTCTCCGGGTCCGAAATTTTAAACTTGTCAGCGCATATCTGACACACTTCCTCCGTTGTGGTGTAAGGTTGCACCTGAAGGGTTTTGGCTGTGCAGCCACTGCTTGCATTTTGCAGCGCAACCCGCAAGTAGTTCTGAATATAGACAAGAAGAAATCTAGGTGTAAATCCCAATATACATCACACTTGTTTAAGAACATATATGTATGTTCCTAAATTGCTATTTTAAGGAAGAAATGGGAGAATAGAACTTATATGACCATGTCTAATAGGGAATTGACCTGGAAATCATCCACAGATGGAGTGGTTCGATGTGTTGTGCGTCTACGGTGCCACTGGTGCAGCGTGTTACGGGTCTCAGAGCTCAGCACACGAGCTGCCTGGTCCTCCTGGAAGTTCTTGATGAGAGACATTGCCCCATATGCACTGGTCAAGTAGTAGCCTCCTACAATCAGATAAAAAACCGGAACATTAAAAAAAGTTTGATTGACCCAATGAAACTGTGTAATAACTTCAGCAGTATCTGTGACAAATATGCAGAAACTGGGGTCTAATGTACCTTCTCCATGAAGCAGTGATGGGTCCAGTAACTCCATCATGTACTCTATTTCAGCGTCCAGTTGTGGCATGTCACACTGGGCCATCACATACGTAAGCATGGGCAGGAAGTCATCTGCACCATACATCCTCCCTGCCATTGTTACAACAAAGATCGAAATCATGAATTGAAATCAAATTATGCAGAAGTATTATGGTCACACTCACACATTTCACACAAATGCATCACACTCATGTACCTGAGTTGCTCTCCATTATGGTGTAGATAAGCTTGCACACACTGAGAAGCAGAGACACTTTCTTCTCTGGCGAGTACATCTTGCACATGTTGTGGAACTTGTGTCGAATCTTCTCTATGGCCACAGCATCAGGAGGCAGAGCTCCATCCACACCCATCTCCTGGGGCTGCTTGGCTTTGGCCAAAACCAGATTCTCCTTCAGCTGCTGCCAAGTCCCACTGCTCACCTGGAAGTCCCGCAGAGCGGCTTCTATCACAGGCTTCAGAGGCTTCAGCACACACTTGTGCATGGCTTTCTCCATGACCTGATCTATGGAGGAAAAATGACGTTATATAATAATTTTATAGAAATAATTAGAATAATTGCATATAAATAGGTAACAGAGTAAAGCTAAATGCAGTTAATGGAGTTTTTTTTTTCAATATTGTAAATATTTTGTATAAAATAGAAATGATAATTTAATGGTTCAGTTGCCTTATGGATTCTTGCTATAAAAGTATTTTCTTTAGTAAGGAACCAGAAATCATACTCATTTATATAAACGTGATGATCATGTTATCCAGCCTGATTAAAAAAAATATCCATATTACACCACATATGTTTTAGTGAACTCTGAAAACAGAAATAGTAACTACAAATGGCAGAGGAACAGAAAAAAAAACTTGGAACATACAATCCCTTAAAAAAGTTAACAGAATGTCCGTGGTCAAGTCTATTTGTGGATGAAAGGACTGTGACCATGAGTATATTGACTGGGATCTACGACATGGTTTGTTCCATTTCCTGCTTTTTAAGGGGAATACCTGCTTATAGTATTTTTACACCTGCTTTTCCAAAACTCTTCAACATTTACAAAATGTCTCCTGATAGCACAAGAGTCTCTATGCTCACATATGACTCAATGCAACAGGTTTTGTCTTGTAACTTTGATTGTGCAAGCAGGGCTTGAAATGATACCTAAACTGTAAAATCATCTATAAGCTAAAAGTGTATGAGTAACTAGGTCATCTGATCTGAAGAGCAGAATGTAATGTTTAATCGGGCTTTGGAAACTGCTGACAACACTGCTTCTGTCAGCACACTGGACCACGGTGGATAGCAACACCATCATAATAAGTGCTCTGACAACACACACACATGCTTTGGCAGCACTTTATACATTTTTAAATATATGATAGCAAATCACACTGTGTATATGTTTTTAAGCTAATATAAAAAGCATAATGTTTGTGTTTTGTTTTCTAAGAAAACACTGCACAAAATGCTAGATGATTTCAAATCAACTTGTAACATGACAGTTTACACTTCGTTTATCGTAATTGTCTTAATCATGTGTCAGGAGGATGACTCAACTGCTTGTGACTGTGACAGCTTGGCAAACCAGTTTTAAGAAATTAAGTAAACTAAACCTGCTTTTGAGATCCAAATCATCTCAAAGTAGAGTAAAAACACGCACAGGCTGCTTGTTGGCAGTCCTCACAATGGGGCCAAATGTTATCAACTAGTGTCTACAACAATAACAGATTTAACCAGTCAAAGCTACAGCAACTCCTCCTCCATTCTCAAGAAATTATCCATCAGCATAACTAATAAATAGCCAGTCATAGTCATTGTGCCTTACATCAGGGTTTTCTAGAGGTCTTTACTTTACTTTAGCCCTGAGTCTGACATCACTTTAACAGATTCTGCTGAGTTGCAAAATGTGTTTACATGGTTGTCAGTCCCAAGAGAGAGCAGAGAGCTCGGTAAATAAGCAAGGCTGCTCTTACGTTTGTGAGTGATGCAGAGAGCTCTGCTAATGAAGGGCGGCACAGAGCCAAAGATTTAGAGGAACTGAACCAGTTTGCAGTTCCACTTGAGAGCTTTATTCTGTGGAAGAACCGCAGATGCAGTGAAAGCGAAGGAATTGGGAGGGGTACAGGAGTTAGTTCTGTAATATAATATTTGATTTCATTTCATTTGTAAAATGTAATATTAATATTATATTTAATGCTCTAGACTACACTGTGTCTATATATATGCATGCTGACATTTACAATCAGAAAAATCAAACATATCTTTTAAATCTTTTAAAGAATTGCATTTATTACCTACTTTAACGCTATAATATAATGTGAGTTGTGCCAGACAGATTTTTAAACCTATTTATTTTAATTTTTAACCTTATTTACATATAACAGAGGTGATGAATTAAATGTTTGCTGAACAGCACAATTTACTTTAATAGCATAATAGTGTAAAGTAATTTATTAGTTTTTTTACAAATATTTTATAATGTAATGTATATTATCTTTTTAATTTGTATTATTTGGCCCCTAATAGGATGTCATTGAACATCAAGACAACAGGAAACCACAGCAGTGATGGTGACAGGAATGTTTACAGGAATGTGGTTAAAATTAGAAACACTCATCCGTCAAGGCCACCTTGAAAGGCTATCTTCCCAGGCTTGTTAACATCCCCTTCAAAACAATCTCCTGCCCTCCACAGCGTCGCTCCTACATAGTGCTCTTTCTGTCTCTCACGCTCAGTGTCTACACTGCAGACTGGAAAATAAAGCCGCAATGACAGAAGTGAATCCACTGATGCTTCCCACACAAGAAGTACACACTAGTACTCGGGTTAGGAGACAAGGCCATAAAGTACGTCACAGCACAGAACAAAAGGCACACATACCTAAACCAGACGAACAGAGCAAATAAAATCCCCCTCATAGTCTATTGACCCCTCCAAGTAAACAAAGTCTTTTAGGAAAACGAATGATAACTTCAAAATGAATCTCTACTCTCAGACACGTTTTTAAGGAAGTACTCAGAATAGAGCTGAGGCACAACAACAACAAAAAAATCCTTGGCCTGAATGAGCAACAATGAGTCTTTCCGGAATTATCTCGATAAAACAGAGTGTCTTAATCCTGTTATGACTCCAAAATGAGTGAAGAGAGCTGGAACACTGACTTATCTCTATTTAAAAATAGATGGTGACATTAATGTCAAAGGTCATTAACTGTGCATTCAAGCTTGTTTTTTTTTAAGTCACAGAACAGGATTTCTCTTTATGGCGGCATAATCTCATAGCCACAGCCCTTATTGTGCTGGGCTTGTTTAAACACAACATGAACATAACAAAACCTGCCAGTACACATAGGCAGCTGCATCAGGTTAGGAGCTCTGAACAAGAGCCTTTTTCTCTACATTCTTGCCTGACACCCACATACTCAATGCCTGAATCAACAAGCAGGAGGGGTTACGGTGGATCGTAGAAGAGCTATATTGGAGACACTGGCTTGTTTGGCTGAAGTTCGTTCTGGGAACATCTGGAAAGTGATCTATTTCTCAAAACACATAGCAGAGCTGGACTTTGCTTACAACTCGTGAGAGAGAGACAAAGAGGAGGAGGAGGATGCTTAGGGCGATGGATGATGCAAATTTGCTGGAGAACCAAAACAAAATCCAGCTGAGCTGAAAATCATCCAACATACTATAAATGTTATGTTGAACTGATTTAATTATATGTTAACTGATTTGGTTTTGCATGTCTATCTACTGGGCTTTTACAGTTAGTGTGTCATTGTATAAAGTATAGAATTGCTTGTTACTGACTGTGAAAGACGTGTGGCCAGTTATACAAAGCCATACTAATGGATCTCTGCCCACACATGAATATGCCAGTGTACATCTCAGCTCAATGTGCCTTGTGTGTGCCGCTCACGCTGAGTAAAATGCCTCCAGGCCGAGATAAATGGGCACAAGAGTTTTGTCTCATGCACACATACTCACAAGTTTAACCCTTAGCATTCATTTTTTTATGGTGTATTTGTTGGTTTCCACACATATTTTACAGTTTGCAGTAGTACAATGGTGTCAAAAGGCAGTAAACATCATTTTGGCATTCTAATTATAAACTTTTCTGTTTCACATTTGTTGTTGCTTCATATCTAATATTATTAAAATATTTGCATTTAATTTTTTTATGTTCTGTGTTTTATTTGTAGTCTTCCAATGCTAAGAAAAAAGGTCATATTTGTTGTGCCGTGAGCAGTGGGTTGCAGGGTCCTTTTAAGTCAGTTTCAATGGAGACAGAGCGGTGCCTCATTTTACAGGAAGGTTTTGATTAGAAACAGCCTGAGAGACTCACTTCCAATGTTTCTTAACCACAAAACAGCCTTGGACTTTTCACAGTGTCACTTTTCTACCCTACAGCCCCTTAAAAATGAGCAATATTCTGATGCACAGCTGACCATTCCTAATAGTTCACTAATGCAAAAACATGCATATCAATTCACGAATATTTTACCAATTCTATTGTACACAGTTTATAGAATATGAGCTCTGTCCTTTGTATAATTATGGGCACCATTAACCTGTTTAACAGTTAAAATGTCTGTTTACCAATAGTCAGTGCAAATATTAATTCCTCTCATCCTCTTCATTGAGAGTAAGTTAATTAACACTGACAAGATCATTAAGTGCCTTAATACCGCAGAGAATTGTCAGTTTAGTGTGTTTAGTACTCATTGGCCCAGCCCCAAATGGCACATTTCATATGCACTTGTGCTCCTGCGATGGCCGCTCCATGCTTGTGAAGTCCATGAGACTGCAAAATATCCCATTTGTAATTTTGAGAACACAAAGCTCCCCCATTGCAGCTTTAGTGCACACTTTTGCAGGCTTCACAACAGACTACTATTCTACAATATATTAAGGATGCGTGGACTCGGAAGAAGGCTGCAAGGGCTTATGTTGCATTTGGGACAGGGCCAAATGTATCACTGCAAGAAATATTGTAATGTGCTCATGTGGCAAGAAAATATCACATGAGTGCTCACTGCTCACTGGAACATGATTAAGCTAGGTATTCCATTAGTTGCCTTTCATTAAAACAACTTAGATGGACAGTTTGCAGCTACAGTCTAGTAGGTATAGCTGATGCCCTAAACATATGACATACTTGATAACGTATGCTTGAATTAAAACACCTATTATCATAGACAATACATGTTGCATTGCCTCTACTTCCTTTGTATAATTATTTGCACCAGAGCAACAATTCAGTTTCCCTTTCCTAGCATGAAGCAGTTTTACTTAAGGAAGGAAGCCTTACCTATTTGATCCTCCGGGATAAGGGACTCAATTGGAGGGTTAAGCTCTGAGCTCTGCAGCAGGTAGGACTTCATCTGTGTCATGAACTGCCTGAGAGTCTGCAGCAGGTCCAAGCCTGATGTGTGGCAGCCACGGTTCTCCTGCAAGAAGCTCACGTAGTCCTGCACAAGGCAGCCAAAGTAAGTCCCTTTATCCCTGGATTGCTCGACAATCTTCCGAATGGCTCTCTTCTCGGGCGTCATCAAAGAATTGAGAACGCTGCTCATCTTGCGCAATTGTCCTCTCAGTGCACGCGGCAGCACAAACGTACCAGCGCCATTCTGCTTCTTTGACTTGAAGGGTGGTGGCACCTCCTGGTCGCTCTCCAAGTTGATGCCATCATCTTCTTCCTCTTCTTCCTCTTCCAGGCTGCTGTCACCAGTGGGCCGCTCGGTTCTGGAGGGACTGGCCTCCATGGGCAACGAGAAGCCGTGGGTGAAGTCGAGAGAGTCTGAGGATGAGGTGGAGATGCTGATATCGCTCAGACGCTCTCGTCCGGTGGAGCAGTGTTCATCTGCAGGGCTGCCATTCTCCAGGGCGGTGGAGTTGCGTGAGGACACCTTGGCCAAGCTCCAAGACACGGCTTCCTCAATGGTCTGGTCGTCCAGGGCCATGTGGCAGCGGAGGCCGTCTGCATCAAGCAGACTGGAGGAATTCTTATTGCGGGATGAGGGAACCAGGATAGGTTTACTGAACTTTTTGGGTGGGGAGGATGAGGGTGAGAAAGAACTGAAGGATGATCCCAACCTCCCCAGCAGGCTGCTTTTTTCCTGAGGCGTTTTGATCCAACAGACTGTCTCAGGCATGGTCTTCTGTTTACGAAGAACTGCAGATCTGCTGGAGGCAAAGCGGGGAGGTGGGGGCCGAGGTGGCGGGGATCTCTCGCTCTTGGATCTACTCCCACTTGCGTGTGATTTGCTTTGTGTGCTTTTTGGATGGCAAAAGACGCTGTCTTCCCTGTTCTGGTGATCTGCGTTACCCGGGGATGATTCTTGCTTTTTAGGTGAAGGGTTAGTTTGGTGTGTCTGCAGGAAGAGGGGATTAATGAAGCACAGTGCTCCGTTGGATTGACTGCATTCAAGTTCAGAAGGGGTCCGTGTGAATGGGATGGCCGGAACTCTTGGGGATAACCACTGTTTGAGTCTCTGTTGTGAAACTTCACACACAGTCTTCCCAGACACAGAAGAGTTCCTCTTATTGTACAGCTCAGAGTCCCAGAAACCTGCATTGAAGACAACACAATGAGGCTCCATAAAAAAAAGAAAAAAAAAAAAAAACAAAAACATTCGATTTGGATTAAAATAAAGTTATTATATTTATGTTCTGCTAATGTGATGTTTAATTTTAAGATAGGTGAGTTGTATTTTTCTTTTAATGAAATAAGAGTATTACAGAACAAACAAATAAAAGAGGAAGACATTTCAAAGAATTTCAGATATCAAGCTACAATTTCAAGTGATTGACAGAAAAGCTGAAGAATATCAGCAGACACTCTAGATAATGCTTCTGAAAGGCTTATCCTACAAGTTCAAGCACTGGCATACTGAACACACTAATATAATATAGTGTGCGCAAACACAAAACCACAAAATTCCATGACAGAATCTAAGGGGAAAAAAACTGAAACATTAAACAAAATCCTGAAACAAATTTCAGACAAGAACAGGAGAAATAAACTTACACTACTAATCCTCAAGTCTTCTCTTCAGACTGCTTGTAAATAGTTTGAGCACAAAAGTTTACACGTCTACACTTCATGCAGCGACTCTGCTGTCTAGGTTGTGAGTGGTAGAGTAGTGCTGATGCCCACACAGTGAATGGTGTGAGTCATACATGCTGATGAGGAGGTGGGAAGAGGACAGGCACTGGAGCTCTCTGTTCCTCCTCTCTTACAGCGCATTCGTTCATACTAAACGCCACCCCCTTCAACTGTTTTCATGTGATGCAATTCAAAAGAATGACATTTCTTTGTTTCTTTTTTATGTGATCTTGCATTTTCAGAAAACTAATACTTTTTACTTTGATCATGTTCCAGTTTTTGGGAATCAACACTATAACTATAGACATCAAATAGAAAAGATATAAAAATCAATAAACAACAGGGGAAGCTGTCCCCCTAAAGAATAAATTGTAAAATTTTTGGAATAGTGTTTAGCATGTACAGGATGATGAATAATTGAATATATTTTCAAGGTAAAGTGAAATATTTGCCAATTAAGTTGGTGTCATAACAGCAGATGAAATGGTCAAATATTTAACTACTGACCCAGTGTCTCAGCGGCAGATGAATAATAATAATAATAATTGACTGGAATAAATCACACAAATGTTGATGGTCTGATAAAATATTGAAATAAAATCACAACTATTCAATAAATGTGCTGAGATGGGATTTAGTGACATCTATGGTCATGAGGAAAACTAACATGCCCTTTTTTCTACAGTCATGTTCCATTTGTAAAGAAAAGGAAAATATTCACATTTGTTTATTTCCCAGACTCAATAATCCGAAGCGCAATATTCAACTCAAGTGATTTAAGGTGACAGTAACATATAAAGTGTTGCAATACCAAAATCTCCAAGAAAGGTACAACGAAATAAATGTGTGACAGGAAATCTGTCTTTTATTTTTGTTTCTGGATAAGTCTCAGCCATCTCTTAACTGATGCCATCTGACATAAGAGCGGGAAGCGTTTGCGTCACTCGGATCAGTTCTGTCGAAGTGACACCTGTGCAGGAGTGGCATAACTGGAAACCTGCACCTGTGTAAACAAAAGTACTATCCTTTTATCTACTCTGTCTCATTTTTCTTTCACTTTCTGTAAACAAACTTATAAATGCTACATTTTGTTTTACAGCTTGGGTCACGTTTGCTGTCATTCTAAACTCTTCTATCGTCCTCAGTTCACCCCCACTGTCCCAGTCATTATAGTCAGTCAGTGATCAGCTGGAATTTTGCCTTGGTGGAGTTTCTCTTGAAAAAAATAATCCTAGTATGGAGGTACCACACCTGTCATGCCTCTGAGCTTTACTCTGTACCGCCATTTCAGCATTCATTACTGTCTAACCGTATTATTACAGGTGACATTCTTTAAAAGAGAAGATACACTACCTGCCAAGACTGACTATGTTTCACCTATCCCATTCAGACTGAGGAAAATATGTTCCCCTCTGAGATTTCAAGTATGTCATTACACCAAAATAAAAGTTCATCCTGTTTCAAAGCTTCAACTTATTTCTATTAAAAAAACAAACAAAAAAAAAAAACCCTCCTAGATTAAAACGTGTCCCTAAACAAGTCATTTACTTGTTTTAGATTATGATATATTGAAAAAAAAGATTCTAAAATAAAATGTGGAGCTTTTTACCTCGAGTCATTCCACCATATAATTAAATAAAGCTAAAGGGATAATTTTCTTTCGTAATGAACCTCATTATCTCTGCTGAGAAACATAACCACAACAGTTTTGTGTTTAAGATTTCATACGTCTCAGTACATGAATGTTGTACCTCACATACGTCAAGAAAGGTGCAAAATTACAACATGTAGTCTGAATCAGACACAAAGCACACAGGCAGATCTCTGTTTGACAGACATATACTAGCGTCAAACACATCTGTGCTCAATTTCACCAAGCCATCTCATCATCTTCATATGTCGGCCACATGAGTTGTTTGTTAAATGCCACATGTCGAATGTTGTCGTGTGTTTGCTGGCACAGTAATGCCTGTATAGTCTGTCTTGTTCGCACCACGAATCCAACATGTTCATCAGCATGTCTACATACAGCTTGTAGGTCTCAGGCTTTAAGACTTAAAAACAATAAAAAGATGGAAAGACTTACTATGTGTAAAATTATGTTGAATTGGTTACCTTCTCTTAGTCGGTCACTCCAATAATGTTTATTAGGGATGCACAAAATACAGATATCATAATGGATACCGGCCCAAATTTGATATTAAATTGTTCATACTCATTTCCTCAAATTACATTTAGATTTCTTTGATGTTAACACTCACTTACATTTAATCTTGAAAAACACTAATAGTCTAATAACTGTTAAATTGAATCTGGAGCAAATGTCAAAAAGAACATACATTAAAGAAAAGAGTACAGAATTTAAAACTGGCCATTAATTGGTTATTATGGGTCAACATGAAAATAGTTAGCAATTTATTGTTATAGGCAAGAATTTGAAAATGTGTATCCCTTCTGCATATGTATGCTGTGCATTTTGTCTTAATGTTTTAGAGTTGGTGTTTACTTGTAAAACGAAATGCTTCAACCATGTCAAACTGCTGAGTGCTCAACAACGAATAAACTGATACACTGACTGCCTATAAAACTCTGACCTGAATTTGAGATGAAGTGCAAACAACATCTGCAACAGGTTTACAGTACACACACTATTACACCCAGTCACACAAACATACAATAAGCACATAAAAAGTTGAGGGTCATTAGAGGAGTAGTTATGCTGTCTGGGTGAGAAATGTTGAAACTCACCAGTCAGCAATTAAGCTCAGTAAAATTCTGGAAAGCAAACATTCATGCATGGGGAAGAAAACTCACCTCTTCCTAACTGAGCCACCTCCTCTAGATCTTTAGGGGTCTTTGCAGCTGCGATGGCCTCGGGCAGCTTCAGTGTGAAGGGCAGAACGTCCCTAAAGCAGATAGATGAATGTTGAGAAGCGCTAAAAACATTACAAAAATGGTTCAAAAGACTGTTAGAGTGACGACAAATACTACAAAATAAACAGCAAGAATATCCGGGCTGAGACTTGTTGTGTGCACTCGTGGATAGAATGAAAGAAAGAATGAGTCAGACTCAGAGAGAGAGAGAGAGAGAAAGAGAGAGAGAAATAGCTATTAATCAGAGCATGTGGTTGAGTTTGGCAGAGAGAGGGCTGTGTTTATCCACTGACTTTTCTGCGTGGCATTGACACAGACCTTGCATGGATTTCTTACGTCTCACAAACCTCTTTGTTACAGAACTTAGTCTAAATGGGTGAACTCTACCTAACTATGTAAACGGGTTAAGACAGAATATCTTGGTCTACATTCTGTTTTTTTGTTTTCAAGCAAAAAGAGACCACTCTAGTCAGACCCTTCCTTCCTGTTATTATCCGTGTTGTTCTTCAGCACTGGAATGCAGCTGAAACGGCATCATCTGGTTTTACTTTATCCACAAACATTTTGGTTTATTCTGAGAACTTCGGGAGATTTTCTGAAAGGTGATGGGTGTAATTTCCATGCACCCCACCTCTTCCATTGGCTGGTCAAACAGACAGTCCCACCTCAAATTCACTCCATTGGTTGAATTAATATTGTTTTGTGCGCTGAGTCTGGGATCTATGCTTGTGTAATCATTACTAGTTGAGTCTTCACCAGCTTAGACTTTCTTAAGGATAAAGCAAGAATTCTCATAAATGATTAATATCTACACCAACAAAGCATAAAGGTCACTGTCCACCCATTTATAAATATAAAATACAACTAAATGAGCTGTTTTTGCAGACGTTTTTGTTTTTTCTGAGTGGGATCATATTACCTGCTGATACAGCAGAACGCCACCAGTCGAAAGAGGTCTGCAAAGCTGATCCCCGAGCCCTCCAGAGAAAAAGCTGTAATACAGACACACACACACACACACACACCACAGTAAGTTACACACCACAGGAATTGCTATTGGAAAAACTGAAATGACCTAACAGTCTCTCTCTAAGGGAAAAGCGCTAAACAGAGCCAAATTTGAACATTTAAACATCCTTTACACAAGTCGCACAGGATCTGACCCACTTAACTGCAGTACTGCACTGGCAGAAAGTGACAAAGACAGAGAAAAAAACAGAGAGAATAATAATATTGCAATTTAAATGAAGTTGTGCTGCTCAATATGTTGGTGGAAACCATGATACTTTTTTTCAGGATTCTTTGATTCATTTATTTGAAATAGAACTCTTTTGTAACTTTATAAATAAAAAATGTCACTTTTGATTAATTGAATGCATCCTTGCTGTATTTTAATTAATTAATATATATATATATAAACATACTGACCCAGAACTTTTGAACGGTAGTGTATGCTGTGTACTGTATATGACACTACATATATATCATACTGATATTCAGTACCACAGGGCTCTTATGGCCCTGTAACATGAAATGTCTTTTTTCTATTCCAAATAATTAGACAGGAAATGGACAGGTACAAAACCTAAAACTCCAAGCAAGAGGAAGTGAAAAAGATGACGCAGATATGCACACTATTAGTGGTCTTCTAATGGAAATAAACTTAGTATATCACTTACTATATTGGCTCTCTTTAACTGGGAAGTCCCGAACAATCAGTGTGTCACTGTCCATACGAAGGGAAATCACCTTTTTCTGCAGTTTATTACACCTCCTCACCACAAAACTCTAGACAGAACAGACACACAAATAAAATCCATTGACCATGATAAAACATAAATAACAAAAGAACCTATTTTTGTGAAGCAAGGTGGCTTTTGTCATTACCCCTGCCGGCTGCGGCTGCAGAATGCGTCTGGCTTCCTCATCGCTGAGAGACAGTAGCAACCATACAGAGTGTGTCTGTATCAGTCTGTCCAGAATGCTCATGCGTCTGCGTAGAGAGTCATATCCAGAATCCCTCACTCCAGGTGTACCAGCGCAGGCAGAAGACTGAAGGAAAAGACCGCTGACCTCTCCTTCCAGACTACAGATATATACATAGAGAAAGAAACCTTTATTTCACAACACACCACACTTAGTTTAAAGCGGTGGTTGTCAAATGATTTCAGGTGGCAGATCACTTTAACATTAAAAGAAAAATTGCAGACCACCTAACACCCTCAACCTGTAAGAATTCAAGTCTACTACCGATAACAGATATATAGGGAAATATTTTTGCAACTGAAATGAACTGTTTTCTGTGTTAATATGTTTTAAAATGTAACTTATTCTTTTCTATTCCTTTGTCACATGATCCTATAAAAATCATTCTAATATACTGATAAATATGCTGAAAACATACTGTTTTACAGATCCATATTTCTGTGAAAATGTTTTACTTTTTTTTCAGGAATATTTGATGAATAGGTAAAGTTCAGTTGAAAGAAATCTTTTGTCACATTTTTTTAAAGACTTTATTGAAAGAACTGAATGCATCCTTGCTGATTAAAAGTATTAATTTCTTTAAAAAGAGTGTTCAGTAGTAAATAAATCTGCATAGATTTGCAGTTTTGTAACTGTCAGTTACACTTCTGAAGTGAAACAACAATCTGAACTTATGAACCTGTTAATGTGAACCTGCTAATACACTGACATGAGTTAATTTATCCAATAATTAAATTAAATATAGGTGTTTGTTGTTCATTCATTATAATTATTTTTGTTTATTGTGGTCTATATTTATAATTAGCCAAATCACATCCCACTTGGGACTCTTTACTGACTGAAAGGAAGTAAGACCTCCTTCTACTTTCAAAACCCACACTGATCTGACGGTATTGTTAAAAACAAAACTACTAGACCTAAATTACAGAACTATTTTATTGTACATCGCAAGAAGTTATGTTTATGAATGCTAGAAATGAATTGTCTCATTATGAACACAGGGACATCAAATGAGGGAAAAAACATTTTTTTTGAAGCAGAGATTGAAGCTTGTTTTTGGTTAAGCTGTTTACAAACTTCTGAAAGCTGATTGTGAAACACCTGAATTTATTGTTCCTCGCACGCACTTTACATTTCAAGGAAATAAGGTATTGCAAAAGAATTGAATGTCCTACGGCTCAAAAATAAGACATGCTCCACCTGCTGGAGAACATGGGAAGTACAATAACAAACACAGAATGAACCTTAAAGCTGATGCTTGCGATACTAAATACTGAATGACTACATAAATCTGTACAGATTTTTATTACTATTATTATTATTATTATAAAAATACTTCTCCTGTCCCATTTTAATGCCAGATACAGCTATAACTCTATGACACTTTCAAAATATTGCTTAGTTTGCATTTTTAATATTTTTTTTATTGAATCTTTCTTTTCAGGTTTAAATGACATTTTCAATGTTGTCTCACATCTTCTAATCCCACTGTGCAATTGAGAACATTTACAACACCATGTAATATTGTCCTCATTTGTAAGTCGCTTTGGATAAAAGCGTGTGCTTAATGACTAAATGTAAATGTAATTGTAATATAACCTATTAATGCCAGTGATGAGAGTGAAGAAGGAAGGACTCACCCCTGTAAGATCTCGGTCTCCGGCTCTCTGGCTGGCTGAACCATCTCCTGCTTTAGCTCTGAGATCTCCGTGGAGAACGTGTCAATCAGCTGTAGTCACACACACACATACAGAGAGAGAGAGAGAGAAAACACAATACAAGCGTAAAGAGCAGGAAATCTCAAGACATACTGAATGTGTGCTGGTGTGTCATTGAAGTTTTGTACGAATGGGAAGTGGCTGTGTCTGGAATTAGTCATCATGAAATGATTCCAAGTAAGCCAGCATCTGCGTCCGTTTCCTTTCAACAGCTAACAGTGAGAATAATTAAGACAAAGACATCAAAGCACACTGTCTGTACATTTCCTTTGATTATTCCTAGATGAAACACTGAACTGTGGACACTGTAAATTAAAATGCACAATATCGAAAGAAAAACAATATTCTGTTTAAGGCAGGATACTAACAATTGCTGATGCTTCGTTGCTATCTGCTTAAATCAGACATGAATCATGGTGATTTTAGGTCAGAAAGGGTAAGTGCACTTGGAAAACGGTTTTGTCATTGTATATTTTTCTCAGATCCTTTTCTCCTGATTGCCAGCAGGGGGCAGGTTGTTATTATTTCTCTCTCCCATTTTTAATTAATTAATTTTTATTTATTTTTTATTTATTTTTGCATTCACTGCTTGAACTTTTTATCCTGCAGAAATTCCTGTTAACTAATAACACTATTATGCATGAAACAGTCAACATTTCAGTGAAACCTTGACCATAAACCAGACAAGTAAAGACCCGTCTATACTTTCTGTTGCATTTCTTTTTTATCTGAGCCAGCATTTTCCGCTTGTAGTCATGAGGTATTTCTCTAACTTCATCTCAGACTTAGTCAGCAAACCACAATTACACCCCAACTCTTGGCTCATTTCAGAATGCAGCTTACAGCCAAGAAAAGCACTCTGTAAAGACCCGAAAGGGCTTCAGTCGCCCTAAAATGCTGTAGATTATTGCTGAATGAGCTACACACTTGAAAGGCCAAGAATTATGAAACCAGCATAAAATAAACTGGCTCACTGCAATTGCTTGATACAGCTCAATGTGCTCCATGTGTGAGTCAGGCAAGAATACCTCAAAAGAATTTTAAAGGGGTCATATGATGCTTTTTTAAAGATCATTATTTTGTGTATTTGGTGTAACAGAATATGTTGACATGCTTTAATGTTCAAAAAACACATTATTTTTCAAATACTGTACATTATTGTAGGTCCTCTATGCTCCGCCTCTCTCCCTCCTTCTGACAAACACAGTCTGCTCTGATTGGCTAAATGACCCAGTGCATTGTGATTGGCTGAACACCGCAAGCACTCGTTGGAAATGTAACGCCCCTTTCCATTATAGCAGGTGTCAACTTTCAAAATAAATGTAAAGACAGTTAATAATGTCCTTAGTTTTACCATCAATTCATGCCCAAAAGACCGACACAGTGATGAAGCTCGTATGTGTTTGCAGTACACAAGCCACGGACGGTTAAGACAGCTGACTGCACTGTGTGACCCTCTCTCTTTCTCTCTCACATGCACACGCATACACACACACACACACACGACGCGCAAAACTCCACATTTGAACAGTCAACAGCAAATACTTAAACTAATAACAAAACATACTTACAGTAGCTGTTTCAGAATCGCCAGACTGTCATAGCAAAGTCCGAATTACCTCGTCTCCTAGGTTCACGAAACGGTCGTCCATAAGATGCGTTGCTGTTCTGTTGTAAGTAATCTTAAAGATTCCTAAGTGCATTTAATATTAAGCTCAAATAAAGTGCTTTTGCTTTCGCCTAGATACACACAGCATCTCCCTGACATGACTGCTTCAACACTAACTGTGGTTACTGAAACCACGCCTTCTTTCTTTGCATGAACATTTGGGCGGCATTACGCAAATATTTCCACAAAGTGACGTAGAGATGTGGGGGCGTGTTAGAACGAGACGTTTTAGGGGGACGTGGCAAAGTCTTGACTTTGACTTTGATAAAGTAACACTCCAAAGAGAAAGGAAAAATTGAAATTGCATCATATGACCCCTTTAAGCTTATCATCTAAATAAAAACACTCAGAAACAGGCATGGATGAGCTTATCCTTGAACTTGTCACCGTGGCCTAAATAGCAGAGTATTTACAAGTGTAAATACGAACACACATTTTTGCATTTTGACTAGCCACATATACAATCATAAAATAACACATAAAGAATATATGATTTATTGTGTGTGCATGACATATACAGTGCTGTTCAAAATACAAAATATTTTTATTTCAAATAAATGCTGTTCTTTTCAACTTTCTATTAATCAAATAACTATGAAAAAATGTATCACACTTTCCATATACTTAATATATTAACTGTTTTTACTGTATTTTAATCAAATAAATGCATCTTAGTAAGCATAAGAGACTTAAAAAATTTAAATCTTTTACCAGCCACAAACCTTTATTAAGAGTACTTTTATTTATTAATGTAATATTATTTATCTTATATTATTTATGCATTTATCTATTTATTTGTTTATTTATTTTTGCCACCTGTGCAAAAATAAAAATTCTGCCTGGTTTCACCAGATTATAGGGTGGGGAATATGTATATTTAAAAAAAAAAAAAAAACAGGTTCTTAATTTTATACAAAAAAAGAAGCAACTTTGCCAGCATGGGAAAATATATATAAATAAGACTGTATACTACTATTGGACGCTGACAGAAAAAAATAGAAAGACACATTTTCAACAGATTTATAAGAACACAGCAAATTACTCTGAGCTATTGTCGGCCAGAATGATGGCAATAAAACCACCTATTCTTTACACTTAATAGACACAATCCTGCTGAGACGAGAAGGGTCTGGCTGCAGATTGCACTTGCACTCACAGACTTGCATTTACAGACACTTGTGCTTCCGCTAGCGACGTCACTTGCAGTCTTTTATTTTTTTTATGTTTTTCTATTTATTGATGACTTTTTGTTTGAATCTCTCAACATTTTACAACAGTAACCAGATGGTGAGGACAAGAAAAAAGAAACTAAATTACAATGTCACTTGCAATCTTCACTTGCACTCTCTGCTACCTGAGACGTCACTTACAATCGACACAAAACATGCGTGTTGCCAATGAAGACAAGAAGCTGTGGTGGTGATTAAATGATTAAAACTAAATTAGTACTATAACGTACAGGGTCCTGCAAGAAAAAGACAAGACCCGCAAATCCGTGGCCACAGAACAGCAGAATATGAACGCAATGCATAAAAGGCTCTCGTTAATCGTTTTCCTCCTGTAGTAAAACATTAACACTTAATATGGCGTAATGTATTAAGATACATTAAGTTCAATTAAAAGATCAAATTCGATATATGTACTTCAAGGCAAGCAGATGGCTATGAACACAATGCGCAAACTTTCACTTGTCCTCCCATACAGCAAAATGCTTAATGTGGCATAATAATGGACTATATAAAGACAATTCAGTAGGTCTAGCCTATATGTCTTGTTGTTGACTCAAAGTATATACAGACCAGCAAATATGAACGTGCATTATGAAATGCATTAAGTGATTTTAAAAGGATCAACTCCGTACAGGCAAACAGACGAGCCCAGAACGCAATGTGTTAAATTGCATGTTAAACAGTTTCCTCCTATAGAAAATCATTATAAATAACACAAATAATGTAGCTTAATGGACAAAGACAGTGATATAAAAGAGCTGTAGACAGTTTATTCTATATGGAAAAACACTTAACGCGAAACTTTGCGTGTTGCGTTTATTCTGGGCTCACCTGTTTGCCTGTACATAGTAATTAGGCCGATGTAGGCTACTTTAATAATGTAGATGAGCATATTGAGTTTGGCCTTTCTCATCTTAGTCCATTATGCCACATTTTGCGGTATTGGAGGAAAATACTATATACATATTCATTATATTAATAAACTGTATATTTAATTTTATATTTTAATAGCATCTTAATACATTAAGCCATGTTAAAGCTGCTGTATGTAGGATTGGCACAGAGTGGTTGAACTAGGTAATGCAGTCCAAATTCAAAATATTGGAGATGGTTTTCTTCACCCAGCCCCTCCTCCTCAGACTTGACGCACATGTGGGTTGCCAGATTGACGACACCAACAGGATCAAGCTCACTTGACGATGAATGAAATTAAATACGCTGAGTTTTCCACCAACTGGCAACCCGGGTTGCCGAAATACAATTGGGTAAACTGGCAGTGGGCGGGTTTCAGAAACCAAAACAGAGACTGACATTCCGGCCAGGAACGCACATTTTCAAAGGAGAATAACTGATTGTAGCACTGTTTTTCAGATAAACAAGTATGTTAACTTAGCATGTTTTTAAATATCTGCAAACATATTATGGTATTTTTATGCTTTAATAGTTCTGGCCACGGATTTGCGGATCATGTCTTTTTCTTGCAGGACCCTGTACATTATAGTACTAATTTAGTTTTAATCGTTTAATCAACACCACAGCTTCTTGTCTCCATTGGCAACATGCACGATTTGTGTCGATTGCAAGTGTCAAACAAACAAAAAATAAAGAAAAAAAGAACAAAATAAAAAATAAAGACTGCAAGTGATGTCACCAGTGGAAGCGCAAGTGTCTGTGAGTGCAAGTCTGAGAATGCAAGTCTGTGAGTGCAAGTGCAAGTCTGCAGCCAGACCCTCTTGGCTGAGACAGAAAGAGATCTGATATAAAAATCATTCAGCTTGTGTTGATGAATTCATCCAGAAGCAGAGAATGACTTCATCTTTACTGATGAGCCATTAAAAGAGGTGATGAAGCAGAATAAAAGGTGTTTTTTTTGCAGACTGGACATTTGTTAGGAAATTCTGATGCCTGTGAGGTACTGGCTAGTGTTCTGGAGACTGGCAAGATCAAGAACTCTGTGCCTCTCTTTAACCAGCCGTGAGGTAAAGTCATTCACAGCATACAAAGCAGCCAAGACTCTAGGAAACTATGTGCTGACATTTTACTAGCACGCTTGTTTCAGCCAAACACAGCCCTAACACTGAGAGGAGTGTTTGAAATATAAACACTCAAAGTGACAGCAGCAGAGTTATTCAATTAAAGGATCTGTTCACTCAGAAATCAACATTCTGTCAAATTACACACCCTCACACTATCCCAAATCCTTATATTTATTCAGTGGAAAAAAAGTTTAAAGTTTAAATTTTAAGGAACATCTTAGTCACTCTTTTCCATATAATTAAAGTAAATTATACATGTATAATATGGCAGTGGTTCTCAACTAGCTCCCATTTGTCGAGATAATATTTGAAGGGCCTGCTATCTAAGCTGATGTCTACCTCTGGTATTTCTAACAAACTCAAAAATGTATGATTAATATGATTTTGATTTAATGATGCACGTCTTCATTTCAGGGGCTTTTTTTTAGTATTTTGATTTATATTCTATTAATATTTAAATAAAAATGGTCTAAATTTAAATGAAAAGTTTGCAAGCTGTTTTTCATATTGTACATTATAATGCTGTAATGCCTACATTCACTCATATCATTTAAAACAATTAATTATAGTGTTCTATTTTTTTATTCATGTCAGTCATTTATCAAATATTAGCCATAATAGAAATTGGTATCAACAAGAATTTGAAATTTGTGCATTCCTAATATCATAAAATATCTTCTAGAAGTCTTCTTGCCAGTATTCTATTCCATATTTCATTATTTAGAAAAGAGCAGCCAGGAAATTCTTTGCAAATTCACCATCTGTCCTCCACGGAAACAAGAAAGTCATACATGTTTGGGACAACATGAGGGCGAGTACATTTTTTTGATGAACTGTTCCTTTAACAGATGACAAAGGTAAAATTCAATCCGCTCACCACATTCCACTGTAGGATCATCTAAACAGATGACAGAGGAGAGATGTTACGGGAGTGTTTTCTGTTAAGGAAACAAGGAGGAATATAAATTTTTGTTCACTGACACTCATAATCTTATCATGCATTCATCACAGCCGATTAGCGTCAGAGCAAAAGCCTGATTCATTTGCCTTTGGCTGCATCTGATTGTGTACATGTAACAAAGCTTGCACTTACAACTCCAACTTCCCCCTGCATGAAATAATCACAACACATGCTGGAGGGAATAGTGAGGTCACCCTGAAATAATTACATAAACATTCACACAAAAACTCTTTATGTTTGTTGGAAGAATAGCTTGCAGAGATAACAACTGCATCTATCATCCTCTGAGAACCTCTTAAACTCTGCAGCTTTAGCTCACGGCACAGTGAGCAGACAGAGCGGCATTCCACGGGGTCTCCAGAGGCCCTGACTAACCTGCGCTCTGTCTGGCTCAAAAGTAGGACACAGTGATGGTGTGTTTCAGTGAGTCATTTATTGCTGGTTGACACATTACTGTGTAAAATGTAAACTATAGTGCCATTCAATCATGACATCAATTTGTAGGCCATGTGGTCACGTGCGTTTCTGACAACCTCTGAATGTGGTTTGAGTGATTGGATCTCAAAACATTTACAGCTGTGTTAAGCATAACCAACTTAATTTGGACCAACTGAGATGAACCTTAAAAGGACAGTTTATCCAAAAATGTAAATGTCAACATTTAGGCATGACGTTCGAAACCTATGTGGCTTTTTAGTATAGGAGGCTCTGTTAGAGAAGCTCATGTGACGATAACAGAGCACATGCAAATCTACATCCAGAACATGCAGACAGACACACACAGAAAACAAGGCAAAGCTCAAAAATATATGTGTGTACTGCGTATATTTATTATGTCTATATAAAGACACACACATACAGCATATATTTTGAAAATATTTACAAGTATTTACATGTATATATTTATATTCATATAAATTACATCATATATAAATATATTTAATATATAAATGACACATATATTTTTCTTAAATATATACATGCATGTGTGTGTATTTATATATAAACCTAATAAATATACGCAGTACCCACACATATATTATGTAAACAGAAACTTTTATTTTGGAATGTGATAAATCACGATTAAACGTTTGACAGCACTACTCAGAAGGCAGTGCCGATGTGTCTCACCTTAAAAAAGCTGCTGCTCCGGTCCATGAGACAGGATTGCGTCATCATCTCTGTAGACATGGTTGGGTATATGCTGCTCTTCTGTGTCAGGCTGGGTCTCTGTGGATCGCAAACACATAACTTTATCTGAAGCCCAAGCAGAGAAAATCTCAACCCATTCCACACGGATAGGCCAGAGAAATGAGCATACAAGACTTATAGCAGGAGCCTGCAATACTTGCAACTTAGGCACACTCTAAAGTTCATTAAAAGCCCTGTTTTCATTCCACTCATTTGCTGCCACATGAATTAACTTGAACTACTCCCTTTATACACATAATACTGTCTTATACTATACATACACACAGTCAAATGCTCTAACACATCTTGCCAATATTATCTGTTACAGCCAGGGCTACGAATTTAACATGTTAATTAATAATTACTGTAAACTGTGTTAGCTAAGGTATTCAATTATATATATATATATATATATATACAGTACAGGTCAAAAGTTTGGAAACATTACTATTTTTAATGTTTTTGAAAGAAGTTTCTTCTGCTCATCAAGCCTGCATTTATTTGATCAAAAATACAGAAAGAAAATGTAATATTGTGATATATTATTACAATTTAAAATAATTGTTTTTAAATTTATTATACTTTAAATTATCATTTATTTCTGTGATGCAAAGCTGAATTTCTAGGATCATTATCACATGATCCTTTAGAAATCATTCTAATATGATGATTCATTATCAAAGTTGGAAACAGTTCTGCTGCTTAATATTTTTTCAGAACATGTGATACTTTGATGAATAAAAAGTAAAAAAAAAAAAAAACAAAAAAAAAAAAAAAAAAAATGATATGTTTTTGTTTTTTAAATATTTTTTTTTTGTAATATAAATTTATGGTAATTGTCTTTTTTTTTTTTTTTTTTTTAAATAAAATCAATACTTTTATTCAGCAAGGATGTGTTAAATTGATAAAAAGTGATAATAAAGAAAATATATTATTAGAATATATATTATTAGAATTTTTTTTTTTTTTTTAATAAATGCAGTTCTTTTTAACCTTTTATTCATCAAATATATTAGACAGCAGAACTGTTTCCAACACTCATAATAAATCAGAATATTAGAATGATTTCTAAATGATCATGTGATAGACTGGATGTTACATGTGACACTGAAGGCTGGAGTAATGATGCTGAAAATTCAGCTTTGCATCACAGGAATACATTTTTTTTTAAGTATATTCAAATAGAAAACTATTATTTTAAGTTGTAATAATATTTCACAATATTACTGTTTTTCTGTATTTTTGATTAAATAAATGCAGGCTTGATGAGCAGAAGAGACTTCTTTCAAAAACATTAAAAATAGTAATGTTTCCAAACTTTTGACCTGTACTGTATATATATATATATATATATATATATATATATATATATATATATATATGTATATTATTTATTTATATATATTTAATTGATTAATTGAATACCTTAGCTAAAACCATTTACACAGTACATTTGCTTACAGATCATGGGAGAACTGGTAAAGCAAATAGAGATGACAGTCTGAGTTCAAATCTTTTGTTCACCCACTTTTGTAAAGAAGTTTTCAAAACAGCCTGAGGCATAATACAGGGAGGGGGATCAGCTGGGAGACTGGCAGAGACAAAACCAGGGCAAAGGTCAAGCTGTGAGAAAGGGTGGTGGAAGAGGGAAGGTAGAGGAACAAACAGCATTCTAATGCACTTAATCAGCTGTGAATGCACTGCTCAGTTCAGGTAAGAATCAAAACCAGCTCCATGTGCAAAAAGAAACCCCTGGAATTTAGTGATCACCTGATAAATCTACTGATGAAAGTAGGCTATATCTCACTGATTTAAACTTCTGCTCCTCATATCTGTATGGGATAGTTCACCCAAAAATGAAAATTCTGTATGTTTTTTTTTTTCATCTTTGGAACACAAATTAAGATATTTTTAATGAAATCCAAGAGCTTTCTTACCCTGCATAGACAGCAATCTAACTGAAATTTCCCAGGCCCTATGGAGGGTCAGAAAGCTCTCAGAAAGCTCTCTTTACAACTTAGGTATAATAGGTTCAAACCATGAATAGGCTAAAGTGATTCCTAGGGCTGTCATGATTATGAAATTTGGCTGACAAAATAATAGTCACAGTTAATGCGATTAATTGTCTGTTTTAGGGCTTTGGTGAGTATGACGATTATGCTGATTATCATGATTAATTGTCAGTTTTTTTTTTCATGGCTTTCATTATATAATTGTGATTAATTGAATGGTACAGTAAATAACTATGATGTTATCTTTTAATATTTTTGAGTTATTTTGCAGTATAAGATTACATAGAGTATTCCAAATTCTAAGAATCGGTCAGTCCAACACCAGTGCTATTTTTTTTCTACACCACTACAAAATATCAATACTTCGTTTGTGGAACTAATGGTCACTCTTTTTAAAACCCTTTATTAAACACAATCCACTAAATACTCACTTCCTCATTACAGAGAAAAACTACATTTGAATAACAATATATAAGCTATGAAATTAAACTAGCTGACTGTATAATTTAGCAGCAAAAACAATATCTTGAAAAAAATATTTGGTGCACATTATACAATTTAAACGTTTATTCTGTTAACTGTTTGTATTATTCCAAAATACATTCATGAAAATAAGATAAAAATGAGGAAAAGAAAGGCTTCTAATAATCTTTCTGTGTGCAAAACTTTGATAATGTGAAACGCTTCAAACAGAGCGGCACAAAGCATTTATGCACATCTAGGGTGCAGAACGATGTGCTTGAAGCAACATAAGCTGCACTCCACAAGGTACAAACAAACTGAGAAGATAAATAAGAGAGCAATGAACTCCAGCAAGATGACATTTTATGTGAATCCCAAGACCTTTATCTACACTTCAAGTATTATAATGGGAATATATCATCTCGGAGAGAGAGTTTTACCGTGCTGACTGTCATAACTGAACGTGACATGCTTTTTGAATGCTGAGGGGAGAAATGTAAATACAATTCTGTCCCTCACATTAAGATATGGAATGGCTAAAGATGATAGGCTATACAGTGAATGAAAAGAAAACTGGTGCTCTTCTGTTTTTTTTTTGTTTGTTTTTTTGGTGTATGACTTCCCCTTGTGCCGTATAAAGTACAATGATAGCGGCTGTCTGAAACAACCGCGGTTAGATCAAATAATTAGCCCCGATTAGATGGTTATAGCCGCGATTAGATGGTTATTTAATTATCACGACGGGCCTAGTGATTACAGGCTGAAGTGACTATGGAGGGAGCTTTCTGTATTGTACACAACATTTTTTGACTTCAAAATGTTTATGAAACATTCAATGCAGTAGTAAGCTGCATTAATGCGTCCTGCCAGAGAAATTGTAAACAATAAAGCTATTTAAACAGCCACACCACCCAATGCTCCCTCTGCAGGTCACTTTGTTAGCGATGAGCAAGCGTCTCGTTCCTGCTGTAGAAGATTGTCATCAGCTGAAGCAAGAGCCAGCACTGACACACTTCCAGATGCTGCAGAACCACAACACCCAGAAAGCTTTGATCCAGCACATCTGTCTGAGTTATGCACTTTTCCTCCACAGACAGCACAGTCTTGCAGTGTCAACCTGGCTCTGCTCACCGTCGACAAACGAAACACAAAGCCTTTTTTCCCTGGTTGAATTTATGTGTTGAGCTAACACAAAGCTGCTGTCTGTGTGCTGACACTGTAAAGGAAATCATGGCAAACATGTGCAGCTCAGCTCACAAAGCCTTTGATGTGACCATCAGAAGCTTTGAAAAGAACCAGCATCTCCCCTCAAACCATTGCTTTCTTCTGCACAAATCGCTATGGACTCTTATGTCCTCCAGAGCCAATTTATCAACATTGCTAAGTCCTCTAGGTGGAAGGTCCTTCAGTAAAACAAAGCCTGGAATTCCCTCCCCCATATCTGTGAAACAACATCTCTTTACATATTCAAAATGTATTCGTTCACTTACAGTTATTTAAATCTATCTATTTTATCAATTAAATTGATATTTTTTATACTTCTTTCTCCTGTCTTGATTTCCTTTGTTCTTTTATGTATTATTCCTGTCTTTTATTTTATTTTTGTCATGTAGTTTGTGTTTTTTTAAAGATTAATAATACTCATAGCCTAGTTATTCATTTATTGTACTTTATTTACACACTTAACATCCATCTGCAAAACAATAAAGTATTATTAGTATTATTGCTGTTATTTAATAATTTTAATAACATTGTAATAATAATTATTATTATTTATATTAATTGGACATTATTATTTATTATTATTTTGTGATTTAATAATAGTATCAAAATGTTATTTATTATTAATAGCTAATATATTGTTAATAACAGAATTATTATTTAGCTAAAATATTATTGAATAATAATATTGAATGATAAAATTATTAGAGAGAAACAAAGCCCAACTGTGATGCACTTCCACTAGGGCTATCCATTTTATTATCCATTTAGATAACTGACGATAATTCAATAATCGAATGAATATTAGAATGATTTTTTTCATCGTCTCAATCTCTCATCTCCAAATCACTCCCACAGTTCTTAGCTTTTTTTTTTCTTTCTCTCATTTCCTGACCAGTTGTCACACTCAGCGGCAAGCCTCAGTACAATCCAAAGGGCACAACTCTCACAACCACCCAGCTTCTTGGGAAAAAATACAGCAGCGAAAACTGAGTTTAACATTTTTATGCTGTTGTGGAGGTGGTTCTTCAGGAAATAGCTGGAGAGGAAGGTGGGGTACAAGAGAAATCTGAGTGAGTTCCAGGTATTTCCTGTGAAGTGTTGTTCCTGCGCTGACAGATATGGATTGAGTTTGACATGTTAATCTACTCCTCTCTGTGAAGGGGCTTCACCTCATGTTGTTGCTGTAATGAGGCATCACAACACACATTCATCTTTCCTCGGCAGAGCTCAGCAACATTTTTTTCTGGTTGCACTGCCAACATTACAATCCACAGCTATATCCATTAGTTTGCTGTAAAATGATGACATATGATGCAAAACATGTGACAGTTCCATCATCTGGCTCGAAACTCTCTCACAATGGCCCCAGGACATCAAGCAAACCATTGTTGTGCCCTGCTCAGTATATCATCCAGAAAAAGCAAGCTGTTATTTACCTTGCATCATCCGGTTTCTGAACCTGTATCTGTTTTTGAAAGACTACAAAATATACACACGCATACAGCTCGGTGAGTAAACAGGAAACCCCTCGGACTGCCAGCACAGGCAGAATAAACAGGCTAAGTTATTAACTGGCCACTGGAGCACAGACATGCAGAGAGAGAAAGTCCAGATCAATTGGTCATTTATCTCCCTCTCCCGCTATCATCTCAATAGGGATGTCACGGCACTGGGATACACGGAAAACTACAGTTGAAAGGAACAGCCTTTGTTAGTGTGCCGTCCAAAATGTCAACAACTGCAAACAACATAAGATTAGAGGCAAACTTTTATCCTGTTTCCATCAAAACAGGTTCATTTGTTATTGCGTGCTGGCTTGTACCATTACACAAAATGTTTAGCACACCAGTTTTATATATATATATATATATATATATATATATATATATATATATATATATATATATATATATATATATATATATATGTGTGTGTGTGTGTGTGTGTGTGTGTGTGTGTGTGTGTGTGTGTGTGTGTGTGTGTGTGTGGATGTAAAAGACCACTGAGCTGGGCTCTTTGGACCCACACAAAGGCACATCTGAACTACGAGGCACAGAGAGTCTCTGTGTCCTGCACACACACACACATAACAGGTGCGTGGTAGCAGAGAGGATTTTCAGTAGTCTGGAGAGACCTGGCAGGGCTTGACAGGAAATGGAGCTTGCAAGCAATTAAAGGGGCTGAGCCATAAACAAAGAGAACAAATATAACAAGAATGTGAGACACGACTCAGTATTTCTGGGATTCTTATCCTGAGCTCATGTAAACACAAAACAAGAACTCTTGAGTGCAGCGCATCTTAATATTAAGCATGACAACGAACAGCGGGACAGTGACAGTTTTTAGGACAAAACAACATGTCACTCTTACCAAAAAAAAAAACACTTGCCAAACCATTGACAGCCTTGGAAATTGCAGGAGACCAGTACAGCATGACTGAGAAACAAATCCAAATGTGACTCACACAAACAAAATCCACATTTCATTAAAAGGATAGTTTACCCAATGATAAAAATTTCCGGAAAGGTTTCTTGTTCTCTGTTGTATTCTGTACAAGATAACCACTTGTGTTTTCTTGTGATTATACATTTACTTTATGTTACTTCTTGTGCAATAATAATGCACCATATATTACACTATATCATTCAAATCTGTAATATTTTATTATGTTTTTGTAAGAAGTCTCTTATGCTTATCAAGTCTGTATTCATTTAATGAAAAATACAGTAAAACATTATTATAATTTGTCTTCTATTTATTCATCTGATGGCAAAGTTGAATTCAGTGTCAAATGCTCCTTCCGAAATCATAATTTGTTGCTCAAGAATTATTTCTTTTACATCCTTTCTTAAGACTTTGACATAAATGCCCTCTGGTTGGCTAACCTATTCGCATGTTAGACGAGAAACAGCACTTACAGTATACTTTCATGTTAGTGTTCAAAAGTGTTTTGCAATCAAAGTGAATCCGTATAAGCATTTAGCAATTGAGCAATGGGCTTTTCCCCCATTCCAGTTAATGTAACCAACAGAGGAAGTCACAGTGTGTTACTGAATGACGTAGTCTTTCCAGTCCTGTTGGACTGGAAATGTGTTGGTTTAGACTCAAAGTGTGATTCACAGCTAATGAAACCAGACGTGCTGTTTGTATAGGTTATGCAGTTTGTATTGAACAGATCTTGTGAGTAATTAAACAGCAAAAAAAATGTAAGTCTAATCAAAAGTCAACAATACAATATGTCCACATGCAGTGCAGAGCAGTTTATAAATCACCCAAAAATTACTTTAATCATAATTATGCTAAATGATTTCATTTCCCTTGAGTTTCCTATATTCTTCTGAGAGAATTTTACCACCGACTTAATTGTTAACACATCTACAATATATGTTCAAGACCATAACTACGAAAATTAAAGCACACACATTCAAAGAATTATACTAATAAATCATCCTCAAGTCTGATGCAGTGGTTAGACAGTATGTGAGAAGGGGTAGGGTGAGGAAAAAGACAATGTGTTTCTATTGGATAATGAAGTCATCTGGCACCGTGTTAGGACCCTGCTGCTTTATAGCCCTCCATCTCAAAAAAACCCAGCTGGAAAAAATCCAGCTCTGCTCAAAGCCTGTAGAGCTCTACCCGCCCATGGGGGATAGCAGCCTTGAGGGACAACAACAGTTAAAATCTTCACACGCGACATTCACCTCTGCTTCAGAAACAACATCAATATATTTTATTTGGGCAACATCATGAAGATCCAGCTGTTAGATCCAGTCTCTCTTCCACTGGAGTGACTCTCATCAGTTTTGTGGTCTGTTTACAACCCAAATGATGTCATGTTGCACAACCATGCAAAGCCATTTTAATAAAATATGACATATAAACAACACACACCTAGATTAGATCTGTTTGTTGTACAGGTTGAGGTAAGACTTTTCTGTTGTTATGCTGACACCATCTTTGATATTTACTTTAACCACTGTCACTAAGGTTACAGGCATTATCCATGGTTACTGCAAACACAGAATAGCCAAATTAAACTGCCCAACACTATTTTGATCACTCTTGTGTTTGGATGTTACTGTCAGTTTTGCAAGTTATGCCAGTAGGTGGCATCACTGAATCGTTTACTCAACCAATTCAGTCGACCATATTGATTTATTTAGAAATGGGACTCTTTATGATTGATTCATTTAAACATTTATGCAAACATTTTGTTCGAACAATAATTCATTCAGAAATTAAATAAGTGACGAGTCATTGAATCATTTGCTCAACCGATTCACTCAAACGCACTCAATCATTCTGAAACAAAACAGTGACAAGTCACTGAATTATTTACTGACCGATTTGTTCAAGCTCACTGACAAAGACGCAAAAAACAGAGTTTGTGTCAGCTCTGTACCAACTGTTTTTGAAACCCTGAAATGTCTGATCTCCATAGTAAAGGGTAAATTACACTTTCTTGCAATATCCCTCAGAATCCGGAGTCAAATGTACTAAAACCATTGATGCAGTTTCAGAAGGCACAACTTAAAAAAGAAAAATAAATAAATAAAAACACCCAGAGACCTGAAATCTGACTGACAGTTCATTCAAGTTAAAGTGGTTTTTAAGCTCAGTCTCCTGCTGCTGTGACTGTAAGGACTGCAGAGAGATTCGGAAAGGCTCAGAAAAATGACATTAACAGGCACAGCTGCAAAAGCAGGCAAAACACAAAAAAAAACACACTCAAAATAGCCGCAGACTGCAGCACAGACCAACAAACCCAAACCATCTGAATGCCACTGGCCAGACTTCATAAGCACTGCCTCCCAATATTTCATCTCAACCATATCTAGGACTACTCACAACATGGGATGGGTGTGATCCCCAGACAAGAGAAACACATAAACACATTCAGAGGGAGCAGGAAGAGGCCAGCGCTCTACAGGATGTGGCCAGCTCCACCCCACATAGCATGTCCCAGAGCAATAACCAGACAAAATGAGGATCAAACAACGATTTGTACATGTGCTGACAAATTCCAGACTCATATATCGGGCTGTTCTTGCATTTAAGTGCTTAGTGCACATCTTTCATTCGGTTTCATCAAGTTTCTTTTCCTCTGCTGCCTTGAATCTGGCTCCAAACGTACCTTTTTGATCTACTTAAAAGTTTCCTACTCCTCAGAACTTACCCTTTCTCTCTCTCTCTACATTTCCTAGTTTCTGTGTCAGACACAAAAAGATCTCTCCTTCAGACGGTGCAGTGGGAAGCGTGAGGTGATTCCGTGGGAAAGGCTCTTGGCAGACTGGCAGCTTCCTGACTGCAAGAGCTGATAGCATTTCTAAAGTCCTGGACTGGATACCGAATGATCTTCCGAAGAAGAAAACAATTGCTTCATCTTACGCTATTATTATCCTTCTCATTGTCTTCAGAAAAGGTCTAAAGCAGGTTATCATGATAAGAAGAGGTTCTGAGTGCTATCTTCAACAAAGTCCATGTTTCAGTTTATTTCTTTAGTTTCCATAAAACATAACACCTCCCAACCAAAACAACAAACCTGTTTGAAGGTTTTTAAATACCAAAATAGAAATGCTGAATTAACAAAACAAGTTTCTTTGCTAAAGCTGAATTCCAGTCACATCACATCATCCAAAACTCTGAGATATGAGGATGTATGGTAGTTAAAAGGAAATTAAACTGAAAAAAACATGTAATATTCTGTAAGGAATTTTCCAGGTTCATTACAAGTTTCATACATAATTTGATAAAAAAAATCATGGTTATAATAAGACATTTAGAAAAAAAATTTGACAGATGTCAAACTTATACTTTGTAAAGCACTGAAATTATCCATAAAAAGTTATTCAAGCTATAAAGTTGTAATATCTGTGGGCGTTGCCAGTATATCAACAAAGACGTGATGTCATGCCTTCATGTACAGATGTAGCAGAAAGCTGTTGATTAGATTGTTTCTGGCTGGTTTTTTGGTCATAAATGTGAAGGTAAGTTGCTTTTAAAGGGGTAAGTCCAAATAATTTTCTGTGGTAATTCACATTATGCCACAAAATTTAGTTTAACTGCATTGAAGCTGAAACATTCCTTTAAGAGAAAATGAGGTCTGCATGTGCTGAATACAGTCTCACTTCAGTCTAAACCATTAGATCACGCTCATATAAATCACACTTAAGAAGCAAACATGTGAAGCCGGCTCCCCTTACCTAAGCTGTGCGCTTTCCTTTACTTTAATGTATCACTTCCTGGTCTTCGTTCATCAAGAATTCCTCCATTATTTAGTATGTCACTATTCCTACAAAAAATAAAGTGAAGACAAAATAATTTTACAGCCTTTTCACCACATTTTCAGATGCGCACAGCCAAGCAAAATTGGGTAAAATTGGAATGCAAGTGAGGTTTTTTTTGTTGTTGTTGTTGTTGTTGGTTGTTCTTGTGATGGGAAGATATAGTCAGCATTATCTGCTTCAAAACAGGCTTTAGTCCCAATGGGTCTCAGCATTTTAAATATTTGAGGTTTGCTCTGTGTTTGAACCACCAACTGGCCCACAAAATGTAAACAAGGCAAAAATATTCAGTGTGGACACAACAGTTAGGGGTCGGTGGGATTATACTCATCAAAGCTGCATTTATTTGATCAAAAAAACAGTAAAAACTAGTAATATGGTGAAAATTGCTTACAAATGAAATAAATAGAAACAAAATTTTCTATTTCAGTTTATTTGTGTCTGCAAATCTGATAGCAGCTATTACTCTAGTCTTCAGAGTCACAAAATCCTTCAGAAAAAATATGTAATTATTTGAAAATATATATTTTTTGTAACATAAATCTTTTGCTGTCACTTTTGATTAATGAAACTGAATATTATTATTATTATTTTTTACTCTTAAACTTTTGAATGGTAGTCTATTATAAGGGAACAGAAACAAGGTGAATAACTGAAAGGAAACAACAAGCAAGGAAGTAAAAAATTATTAAAACTATGTGCAGTTTGACACACTACACAGTATCGTATCAATCTGTACTAGTCTTTGGCTTGTTTTTCAATTCTGCGGTTAAACTAAAAATGATATCTCATTACCTCATTATATCTCTTACTTTGCATTCATTGCTCTGATCGGCTGACCATAAGAGATCACATTTCATTTCAAAATTGTCAAGCTATTTAATCATATAGCCACCACATTCACTGAAATCAGTGTAACAACTCTCAATACTGTCAGCAGACACTAAAATTATGATGAAAAATTACAGTATACAGAATTACCATAATGAAGACACCTCAGTCACAGCTGACACCTCAGCATTTGAGTAGCGCTCAGTGGTCACAATTCCGGCAAACCACAGCTTAAATAAAGTAAATATGACTGCTATGTAATGAAATGGATCAAAACATTCTCTTCCAAACTAATCCAATGCCAGTTACTGCACAACTCTGAAATTCTTGTCGCATGTGACACATGTTCTGGGCAAAATCAGTTATGTTACTTCCCTTTGCCTGAGACTAATCCTCTTAACAGGTTTCAGAGCCACTGCTGAAATATTGGTGGTGAAAGAAACAAAAAATCTGGTGGGACGATTTTTATAAAAAACGTCAGTAATGAATGTAATCAATTTGTATGACAGCAATAAAAGAGAATTGATGCATAAAGCACTTCTATGCATAAATGCACTTGATGCATAAAGGACTTTCCATTGACTTACCACAAAAAAAATAAATAAATAAATAAATAAATAAAATAAAATAATGACAACAACACATTTTGATTACAGTTCTACAATGCCGGTTGTACGTTGAAATATATATTTTTTTCCAACATTTAATTTTTATATTTTGGTGCGTCAATCTCTTAAATTACTTAGTATAGGAGATCATGATCCGCACTCATGAAAACAGTCTTATTTTTTCATTTATTTTACATTCATCTGTTTGGGTCTTTTCCCATCAATGATCAATCTTCTGTGAGCACAGATAATGATCTCCTATATTACATTTTGATTACACCATTAACCTATTTTCCTCAGAGGGGCTGTTTAATTTTTTACCGTCCAGAGACACGACCAAATTTTAGGAGATGCCAAAATTTGGCAAACATTTTACAACTACCTGTTCTGATGTAATAAACGCTTTAAAAAAAACTTGAAACCATTGTGAACTAGTAATGAGGAAAGCAGTGAAGCTACTAACTTGACCCCTTCACTAAAAAGTTTACTTCCCTCTCTTTTAGAGTTCACAAAGTAACATATAAGAGGAAGTGCAAGCAGTTTTCCAGTGCAAAATGATATGATCTTTAACATGAATTTTTGCATAAAAAACTTATACAAAAACACACTGTTCAATGCTGTACTACAGCTTTTCTTTTTCTTTGAGGACATAATTACCATATATACCATTCACCTTAGAAATATATGAATGTGTTTTAAAAACCTTAGCTGACTCATATTCATTACAGCCTTTGTGGGTATCAATAAAGTCTAGAGACATATACTGTAGCTCAGTAAGTTTTACAGATCTTGACAAATTGGACTATTCTTGAGATCATCCTTAAAACTTTCAAAACATGAAGACATTCAACAACATACTATCACATTACATGTATGTTTCCTACAGACCAGAAACCTGCATAACACAATTACAGGCTGACAACAATAACAGTTGTGCTTCTTGTCCACAAAGCAAGTGGTAGTTACTAAAAAGAAGTCACCAAAGTATCAAACTATCCTTACTGGTGTTAACCCAGAATATTTAAAACAACATTACTATCACGAGTAATATATATATATATATATATATATATATATATATATATATATATATATATATATATATATATATATATATATATAAATAACTACAAAACAAACAAAAGCGTATGATACATGCTCCAACCTGTTGTAACAACAAATTCAAGATTATTATTATTTTAACAAGTAGGCTAACACATAAAAATAAGAAACGTTTTAAATGCATTTAAGACTAAGCTGCGATCGAAAATCAAAACACTCGCCACAGACTTAAGCTTACAAACAGTAGTGTGTGGGACTCACCTCGACGGGTCGAAACCAAAACACCCGCTAGCAAAAGCGCAGTTACGCATTTATAAGACCTGGATGATCTTCCTCCTACAGTTCAGTTGATGTTAACAGTTTTAGTTGTTCTTACACGACCGAGTCGAGGTTGCTTCCCTTTTACTTCGCAAGAAAGACTCATAGCTGTGTTAAAGCATGCGACCTCTCCCGGCAAAAACAAACTCCAGGAGAACAAAAGTTGATGTGCATTAAGTTTCACGTCACGTGTTCCAGCTGGGAATGTCTTTGGAAGCGAAAAGCCTTTGTTAGACCCATCAACCATTGATGTTACTCAGAGAGGAACATGAAAGAACCGGAAAGACAGTGGAAAACTATGGAGAGCCAAAGAGGCACAAATCGAAACAATTAAGTAAATGACCGGTGGGCTAAATATCCCTAAAATTTCACATTCACTTCCTTGAATCATTTATTAAAGCAAAGAAACCAATGCAAAAATGAACAAAATAGGGGGTTGTGGTCTTGAGGTCGTGGTTAGAATCATAAAAAATAAAAATAAAAATTCAAGAATTAGGCTACAACATTTATTATGTCTATGGTTAGAACGCTTGGTTGAGTGCATCAGACAAGATGATTGCTGCTATAGCATTACGTTTTCACAAGTTATTACACATGCACCTGAATAATTATGTAAATATGTATGTTACAATTATGAAAACGTTTTTTAGAATAAATTGCTGACAGTACAATAATGGACAATAATGTAATCTGCAGAATTTACACTTCAATTATGAGACTATGAAGGATTAATTATGAAGGAAACCGACTGTCTTCAGAAAATTGGATATCATTTTCATTTCATCTTCCATGTAATGAATGATAAAGCAATGTTTGTGAGCAGAGCTCTGCTTTGTGTACAGCCATTACCGGGGAAACCTTGATCTCTACCACTCCAACAGTGCCTCCTGCTGGCAGAGAATGGATTTGCATATTTATATGCCGCCACAAATTATTGACAAATAGTCAACGTGCATTCACACCGCCATTGGCGAGAGCATCAAAGTGGCCGAAAGTCATTCATTTTCAATGTGATTCACATGCCAGCTCCAGCAAGCCGCGGCATGTCTTGGACGGTGAGTGTCAAGGAGAGTTGAAGTCAGATCAACTTTATGGTAATAATGAGCTATGACGCGGTTGGGCAGCAACCAATCGAAATGCAGAAGTCTTCCGCTTGAGAGGATTCCAAAGAAGAACGCAGTCCTGTAAACTATGGTTCCGACCACATTAGATCCTAAGCATTTTCACACTAGAACGCTTGTTTGTCAGCACTAATGCAATTCATTTGCTCAAAACAACACCGATTTAACCAATTGCATTTAGGCTACACTTCAACCAGGCCAGTTTGTAATGTAGGCTGCGCTCAGATTAATGTTAATTAAAGACCAAGGCTAGTAAACGTCTCCTATAAACTGCATGATGAAACTTAACCATGAACACAAAAACACACAGTGGCTTTTATTGGTTTATTCCGTTAGCAAACATGTTACTTTAATTAAGTTTTTCCATCTATTAATTTCTTTCTTACATTTAAAATATTTCATGAGGTTAACTCATACGTTACTTGTGGCCAGTCAGCACAAGATCAACATGCTTGTTTCCTTTGCGGCTCCTTTAAATACAAGACCAAGCGCTCGATCGTCAGAGCGTCCAAAAATCTTTGTACAGTGTTGTTGGCAGGGCAGCCATTGCGAATTTTGATATCATTTCATTTTTCGGAAGGCGGGCCTTCATCAAACCCGGAACTAATCGAGCCTTTTGTGCCAGGCTGAGGCGAAAGGTTTTGTAATAATGTAAATTATGACAAAAAAAAAAGAATGCGTTTTTCGAACCACCAAGCACTATAGCATGTTCTAGTAAACCCCCAAAACAAAATCAAGACTTTGTAAAAGAGCATAATATTTAAGTAAATTGAAAGTAAATGTTTCACATAAATTGAAAATAGTGGCTCAATAAACATGAAACACTCAAATAAAACAAATGAATTCACCACAGAAAAACTTCATGGATAAATAGTTTTTAATGTGTTTTTATATATGCCAGGAAGCAAGAGTTCTTAGAAAACGGTTGGAAAATGGTCCACATTAACAAAGATACCAAGTGAGTAAGTGCATTTAGCTACATTATTGAGAAAAGTCATTAAATAACATTTGAGAAATGTCATGTTTTTCTGCAGCAATCTGACAAACTCTGTGATGCTTATTAACTCTTTAATGTTTGAAATTCTTAACTCTGATGTCTATTTATTGTCATAACATAATGGCACAAACCCACGCAAAGCATTCTTAATTTCCAATTTGCAAAATGTATTGCAAAATTTTAAATTTAAAATGGAAATATACTGGCATCAGCGTTTAAAACAAAACATTTTACAATATAATTAAAATAAAATTGCACGGGTAAAAGAATCATTATAACAGAATTATTTACATTTACCCATTACTTTTTTAAAGATTAATGCTGTAATTTGAAAATCTGCAAATTATTCTCATAACAATAGTATATTTTAACTTAAAGAAAACAAAGCAAATATTATAGTAGAAAGAATGTAATATGGCAAAAAAAGAAACATAATTTGAAAGCCAATCCTTCACACTCTTGTCATTTCTTCATTCACTGATTTCACTTTACTTGTCTTTGGACATTTAGTCATATAACACTTAGTGTAATTATATTGTCACCTGAATCTCCCCAGAATCCAGCTGGTTATGGTTAAGCTGGTTATGATCCTCCAAAGTACTGTCATATTTGGGACAGATGAACTCAACAGGTTTCCAGTGTGGTCTTCGTCCACTTCCTCTTTGTCGGAAAGGGGCAAACCGCAACCATTTCTTTACCACATCAGCAAACTGGTGGTGCGTGGCCTCCTTTCCTACAGGTGTCCTTTTCAAGGCACCTGCAGAAAACGCAGTTAAACAATCTTTCACATGGGAAATGTTGAGGATCCTAAAAAGTCAGTGATAAACCTGAAGATGCATCTACACTGAGACATGATTTTAAAGACTGCTTACGAAACAAAACACCCTGCAGTCTGGTGTTTCTGAAGCTCCTTTTCTGTCCTCTGCCAACCCAGTTGAGCTCTGAGCCCACACTGAAAGAAAGCACAGCATGCATAAGACGCCGGACCGCATCATCTACCGTAGCTCCGCCCATCCGTGAGAGGTGTGACACCTATGGAAAAATCAGAAAATTAATAAATACTTAGTACAAATCCAGGAGGGACAAAGTAACCATAAAAGGTTTTGTGGAAAGAAAGGAAAAACTAGAAACACAAGCAAACAATATTGTTCTAAACTATTATTTTGGACTACACAACTACCTCCGTAAAATGTAAACTTCCTGTCCTGACTGAGGTTTACAAAGTAATATAACCTATTATTGCATGCGCTGCAGTAATTGTAGATTGTAGGGTAGACTGACAGTAATCATTTTTTACCATTTTCTTCTGAGCTTCAGTATCCTCTAAATGCTGCTCTGTTTCATCAAGCTGTTCCATTGTTCGTAGTGGTAGATCTACGTCGAGCGGCTCGTCCTCCTCTTCACACACCTGTCCATGAATCCTGGCCTGCAGGTCTTTCAGAACTTCCCACTGCCTCTGTTGCTCCTCCTTGATCTCAATTAGGAGTGATATGATTTGTCTGTGGGCTGCTGTCTCTGTAATTGTATGAAATGTATATTAAGTGAAGACTTACAGAACGTAAAAAGGAACAGTTCACCCGAAAATAAAAATTTGCTTTAAATAAACTCAGCCTCAGGTCATCCAGGATATAGAGGAGTTTGCTGGATTATTTTGTTGTACAACTCTCATTCTGACGGCACCCATTCACTGCAGTGGATCATTTGTGAGCAACTGATGTAATGTAAAATTTCTCCAAATCTGTTCCAGTGAAGACTCAACCACAACTTCCTGAGTGAGAGTACAGTTTAATTTAGCAAATTTTAATTTTTGCGTGAACTACTGCTTTAAAAATTAGCAATTACATTAAAACTGCTGCTGCGTTATCAAATTGCGGTTTGATAACTGTAAAAGGGTTTTATTAATATAGATTTGATTAACATTAGATGCTTATATCACATTTTATCTAAATAAATAACCAAATGACCCGAGTTTTTTAGCACACAAAAGGTAACTAGGTAAAAACTATGCAAGTTAGCAATTTTATGGTAAAACAAAATAAGATAATACCTAATCAACTGTCAGCTACCAACTAATAATACCTAACTTATCAAAAAACTTAAAATCTCAATACAAAAGACATTTTTTAACAAGACAAAGCTCCATAATGATAGAAGGGAAGGGATGTGTAAGTCCTTTTCAAGGTAAACCTAATCATTTTTCCTCTTTTAACTTCCCAGTACCTGATGTTGAAGACGCATCCTCGCGCATTAACTTTCCCGCCACTCCTGTGGGATTGAAAGACTGTGAATCCGCGCTGAAATTCACCTCGGGCCGCCCAGGGATGTCTTCTGCGCTTCTGCTCAAGTCTCCTGGCAGAGGGTGCATATCCTCCTCAGACACCGCTGATCGTCTCTGTGCCATGTCTGCCATGTGTTTACTTACTAAACCCTCCGCCCGGCGGTTTATGGCCCAGTTCACGCGACTGACACTGTTTGGGTCCATATGGATGTACTAACACACCTACAAACAGCACTTCATGCTAAATTGTATCTCTTAACATGCATCTCTTAATAAACACTGCGAAATGTACGAGAAAAAGGCGGAAATGGTTATCAAACTGTCCCCAGTCAGCGCACGTATCACGTTACGCAAACGTCACAGGAACGTTGGCAGAACGTTGGTAGTTTTGAATGAACTACAATTCCCACAAGCATAGCGGTCTGGTGACGTCACCCATTGCTCACAGGCGCGCGATTAAATTGACCTAAATCTCATTTTTGACAGAAGTACATCTCTTATTATAGTCTTTGCAAATGATTACCCATAATAGATGATCATTTTTGCTGATAACTACTAATATAATTAATCATTTTAATTTTATTTAGTTTTACATCCTTTTTCTGTGTTCTTTGTGAGATATGGATACGAAAATCTAATAAATTAATTAACTAACCATGTAAATATTAATTAAAAAAACATTAATTTGTTATTGAGTTGTAAAGTTAAAGATTAATAGCCTACAAAAATTAGTTTCGATTTACATTATAAATTAAAGGCAGCTCTTAATTCTCTCTTACATTCTCACTGAGATCCATGTTTTTATTTCAGTGTTTTAAAAATTAATCAAGAAGCTGTAGCCTAATAGGCTATGTTATTTGAGATGGATTTGGATGTATTATATATATTTATGCTAATTTCATCGATTCATTTATTGATTAGTCATTTATATTATATTATTTTGTCTTATACTATTTTTCCATTGTTGTTTAGTCTCATGATTGTGTGGGTTCAAGGAAAATGTGTATTCACAAGTAAGAGATAAGAGAATGTCTCCATTTCAAGGCTGTGAAGCAGTAATTTTCCATTGCTATGGCTTGTGATATAATAACACTTGGATTTGTGTTGGTCTGACGAAGTCTGAGCATTGAAATATACATAACTAAGTTTATTGATAAACTCTGCTTCTTTTTTTATCACCATACTTCATCTCCTGCTTCTGCTCTTCTCTGGCTTTACTCAGTCAACTTCTTGGCTGATAGAAGACAGTTAATAAAATTCTGGGTATTAGACAACTTTGCTGAGTTGTTCTGTCAGATAAAACGAATATTCTCTGACAGGATCTAGTGTCCGGGGCTGGATTTGATATTTCTGGCATGGAGGCATGATCTAACAATATTTTGCTTTAAATCTACTGATATCACCAGGTTTGTGTAAGGGTTAGGGGTACGTTTGAGGTTTAGGAAACATTATCATAAATAAAGAAACTGTATTTATGCCTTTATACAATGAAGCCAACATGTGTATTTGCACATGCCATTATGGCTGAAATGACAACAAGTGAACAATAGTGTTTACCTCAGCAAAGATCTTTTTATTATGCTCAAGTAGCAAAAATGTATTGAAACTGAAACACCTGAACAAAATATTTTAGTACATAAAGCCAACCACCATTCTTTTTATGACTCCTGAAATGCAGAAGACATCAGTTACTTTGAATGTAATATCTACTTTATGCTTTCATTGGAGAATCAAAAGCCCAGCAGTTTCCACTGAAAAAAAAAGAAGAAAGAAAAAGAAAACATGCAATAATCTAAGAGGTCTAATTCCACTGCTGTCCGTCCAGTGCTCAACAATGTGTAATAGTAATGAACATAAATAACTCCTTATATTAAAATATCCCATGCGATTTAGCAAACCAAGGGTGTTTAATCAAACCCTCAACACAACAACAAAAATATAATAAACAAATAAAGGACCCAAACACTGTACAGTATCTACTGTATGAAAATATAGTCAACGGATATACAGGCAAAGACAAAAATATGAAGACATTTTCATGTATGTATAATTATGTACATCAGCAATGCATCACCCTGTAAAAGTCACATTTTTTATTCAAATATGCCTGAATCCATGAAGAAATATCAGCAGACAAGAAAAAGGAAATCTGAAGGAAACTAATTGGTTGTGCATGCCCTCAGTATTATTATTATTATTATTATTATTATTAAATTTGTGCATACAAATGAACAGCAGCACTTTGATTTCCAGATGTGATGATGACCAAATAGCATTTATCTGTATGTTTTGCAACCATAAACATAAGCATTAATATCCCACAATCTGTAAGTAGCAGTATTCATAGATTTTGAAGCATTTTGGAGTGAAAGCCAATTTAGTTGCATCTCAAAGGCTCTTTTTACTATCCTTAATATTGAGCATAGAGTGCACAAACTGAATTATTTACATAGCATATATATATATATATATATATATATATATATATATATATATATATATATATATATATATATATATATATATATATATATGATTCAAAGAATGTGATTTGTCATGTTTAGAATTTACAAGAAAAATGCAAACACAGTAATTAATTAATCTAAACATTATTGCATTTCATAAACAAAACTTTCATTAAACCCTGCTTTCCTGATGTCTTTCTTATAATACCCTGCTTTACAAAAAAGAAATTATAGACTAATGATCTTTAGCATCCAAACACAGCTTGTACGCTCTACTTGGATTACAACTAGCTTATATTTATCAGGAATATCACATTGCTTAAACCCTAGACCTGCTGTTGCATTTTTGGAAAGTAAACTAGGCCTCAATGTCTACTATGAGTGATACAGAAAACCAAATGTTCATACTGTATTTGCTAATATAATCTGTTAAACTAGGGACAAATTATCTTTTTTTCTTCTTTTTTTTTACATCATTGAAAAGAATGCTCTACAAAGTGTGACCTCTGATTTTAAACATGCTAAAAGCACTCTGACAGTAAGCTGACAAATTCGTTTTTATAATCTAAAGAATATGCAGATTCACTTGAAGCACACTCTACAGACTTTTAAAAGCAGAAAACATTTCTAAACATTTTGCGTTACAAAATACAAAGTTACTTTTGTGATAAAAAATACTTTGCTGCAATACTCTTCCGGATATGTTTCTAAGTCATCTAAATTCTATTCTTAAAATATGACAAACAATTAGACACGCAGTATCAACCAGTGCATAAAACACAACATTTCCCTGCAATGTGCCTTCAGACTAGAAAACCTGCATGAAGTTGCTAAGTTAGACTAAAACAGTCCATAGAATCGCTACTTTGTCAGCTCACTAAAAAACCTCTGTTAGGAGAAAAAGTCCACGCATCCACATATTGTGCCACAGTTAAAAGCTTACAGCTGTGATGCATTATGGCGGTGTCTTTTTCAAATCCCCAGAACCAGAGGCATACAAAACAAAGTATTTAAATAGTCCTTCTAAAAGAAGAGCAAGAAATGAGCCCCAGACACATCAGCATAGAGAACTCCTGAAAAAAAATCCATATTATTAACTGCATCCTTGGAAATGAATTCTGATCCTTGTTCTGCTGAGAGGTTACTTCCAAAATTCCTGGATAAACTCTAAGATAAGAGCAGCATGCTAAGAGAAAAATGACTTGAGCTCTTCTAGAGCATCTAAGCTTTGACTTTGAAACAGTCTTATCAACATTAGCTTCATTTTACCAGGACATGTTCCTGCTAATCAGCTTCTTAGGTTTGTGGCTCACTCACTCCATTCACTCTAAAAAGGGAATGGACCGATCTTAAATGTCAACAATTAAGTATAAAATATATATCGGTCTATATATTTTCCCTTACTTGCTTTGAGTGTTTTGAGTGTTCAAAAAATCTTTACAGTTATTACCTCTGTCATGTCACACCGATATCAAATAGTAGAAACTGTTTTACGCATCAAGTCAAAGGTGCATCTAATAGGGTGCATAATATTCAGAGATGAAGGAGAAGGAATCCAGTAGAAAAGGCTGACACATAAGCTCTGAAAGACAAAACGGCGCAGCCTGGCTGAAACTCCAGAACGGTCTCTTCTTTGGGACAGCTGTGGGTTGGTTTTGTTTCAGTACGTCATAGGAAAGTAATATGCATAAATAGTTTTCAATAAATTAATAAATAAACCTTTCTCTGTTTCAGTATATACAGAGTGTTAAAGAGAAAGGAAAATTCTGAAACACATCTATAGAAAGCCATATATCACACAAGAATATTGTCTCACTAAACATAAATATGTTGGTAGTAGCGTTCCAACATGTGTTTCTACACAGGTGCAAACAAATGCCCGCTGTTTCTCTCTTTTTTGACTAAAATTTGATTTTAAACCTTTCGGTTAAATTACCTCCTCTGCACCGTAAACATATTCTCATCTGAAAAATGTAGACACTAATGACCCTGACGTCCAGATCATTCTTGTAATATGAAGGTGACGACTTGGTAATGCCCAAATTAAAAAGAAGACTGTATACAAGTATTTCCTAGAGGTCACCAGTACCTTTCAGCAAAATAACGAACCCTCATAAATCTCTATTTTTACCGACATTAATAAGTCCAGCCTCTTCTTCAGTAAATTAGCAGCTAATAAAACAAATACCATCATAAAATACATTTACATCATATTCTTTATATATGTAATATGCAAAATATTTTGAAAAAGAAAAAAGTATTCACATCAAACCAGGCAGTAGTCTTCATTTACCACGTTCCTGTCCCGTTAGAACAGTCTATATATCAGTCAACGGGACCATTCTTCACACACATCCTCTCTCTCCTCTTGTAACACCACAGATCCAGAGACTCCGTCAATATTGCACCCATTTGGAAAGAACAAGAGAGGATCGATAAAGGATCAGCTAGATCAATAAATAAATATTCCTTCAGAACGAGAGCCGGTCTGCCTCTGATCGAGGACTTGTGCCATTGTCCTCACAAGGTCAAGGAGGGAGGGCTGGGAAAAGGAACCATCTCATTCCTCGCGGCATGTGGGCAGATTGACGAAGGTGAATATGTTAAACTCGATGAGGATGGAGAAACACAGGAAGACAGCATACATCAGCAAACAAATGAAACCCAAACGCTTGTCTAGCTTCCACTTGTTCAAATGCACACCGAGAACCTGAGAGGGACAGAAAGGGTAGATGGTGAGAGGTGGATTTAAAGGACATTAGTTTGAATAAGTGTTTTTAAATTTTCCCACATACCGTGAGAAACACAGATGCTAGCAGCAGCCCAACTGAGAAAATCAGGCCTTTACTGTTCAGGTGAATCTGAAAAGAAATGCAGGAAAAATATGTTAGAACTTGTAGGATGTAGAACATATATAATGTATAGATAAACACAACCCCAGTTCAAGAGAAGTTGGGACATTTTGTAAAATGAAATAAAATCAAGAATCTGTGATTTGTTCATTCTCTGTAACTTTTATTTAATTGACAAAAGTACACAGAAAAGATTTCCAAAGTTTTCACTGACCAACGTAAATGTATTTTGTAAATATGAACCAAATTTTGTTTTTGACGGCTGCAAAACATTTCCAAAAAGTTGGGACAGAGGCAAAATAAAAGTGAAAATGTTATAGAGTATCCATAGAGTTAAACTGTTCTGAAACCGTTCACAGTAAGCAGGTGAATTGGTAATAGGTCAACGTATCATGCATGGTTGTAAAAGGAGCATCTCAGTCTTTGCAAGCAAAGCGGGATCATGGCTCATCACTTTGTGCCAAATTTCATGAGAGAAGTGTCAAACAAATCAAAAATTACATTTTGCAATCCAGATTTTTTAAAGAATTTAGGTCTTTCACCAAGTACCATACCTAATATTGTGAAAAGATTCAGGGAGTTCAGAGAAATCACAGTACATGTAGGGCAAGGCAGGAAACCTCAGTTGAATGTGCTTGACTTTTGATATTAAGAACTGTAATCCTCTAAGGCAGTGGTTCTTAAATATATATATATATAGCTCACATTTTTTTTAATATAAATTATGCTTTAAATTGATTACAGTTTAATTTAAATAATTCTAAGTCATCTTGAACCATTGCTCTAAGATGATCTTACCTAATGGTCTACTGCTACTGACAGGTTCTGAGGTTATTATGTTGAAACTATCTACAAATATTAACTAAACAAACAACACTGATTTTTCATTCCTTCTATGTCAATGCTGTTTAAGCATTAACCAAAAAATTATTAAACAATAATCTGTATTACAACATTTCCCACTTACTGTGGAGCCATAGTCGATGGCTAAAGTCTGGAGGGTCCAGGGCAGACCAAGTCCAATCAGGATATCAAACACATTACTACCAATGGAGTTAGACACAGCCATGTCACCCATTCCTGAAAAAGATAGAGAGACAGTTGAGACTAAAATTGAAATTTAATCTACTAGTACTTTCAATTCTGCTTCTGTCTTAAATGAGGAATTCACCACTGACTCAGGCCTTTAAAAAAAAAAACAAGAAAAAAATCAATGCTATGTGAGAAAACAGAACTAAAAGTGCTGTGGTGTTCCCTATTGCCACAAACTTCAAAATGCACTTTGATTTTGGAGCAGGGTTGCCAGGTCTGTGAAACAAAATCAGCCCAATTTCTATTGAAAACTAGTCCAAAACCAGCTCAGTTGCTCAGATCCCTTATTGACATAGCATTCCAAGAGGGGTGGAGGAAGACTGCTTTAACCCATGGACTAAAAAACAACCCACGGCAACAGTTTAAAACTGGCACAATTCTACAGGAAAACTGCTGACTTGGCAACACGGTTTTGGAGTTGGCCTTCTGTGGATCTGACTGTCCTTGAGTAGGGAATGAAAAATGTTAAAAATTAAAATGATCCCTCAAGCCCTCAAAAATCCACAGGATGACACAAAATTATGCATTTTGGGCTTACAAGTATACATTTGCTGACAAATACATGTGATATCTGTGTGTAGGTATCATGGAGATAGTTTACTGTTCATTTACATATACTACCAACATTGTAACAATAGAGAGCTGGTTGAAAAACTGAAAACTCATCTTTTAACAATCTCCTCCTTTGGTAAATTGGGAAATGATAATAAATAATAATGCTAGAGCATGAAGAAATATTAATTTGTTCCTACCTTGCCGTGCGACAATTAAACTGGCCAAACAGTCAGGAACGCTGGTCCCAGCAGCCAAGAAAGTGATGCCCATGATGACATCAGGGATGCCCATAGTGTAACCGATCACTGTGACCTGCCACGAGAGTGTCAAAAGGTCATTTCAAGCAAGTTATTTACACATTTAAGAATTTCTAAAGTAAGTATTTGTGAGGCAAGTCTTACCATCCAAACCATGATGTAAGAGAAGAAAGCAATCCAGAGGGTGGAGGAGATGAACGAGACCATATACCAGCGCTCCCAGCGAGGCTTGGAACAGTTGGGCACGGTGAGGAACAGCAGCAGACTCAGTGGCCAGGCCAGCAGCCACTTTAGCTTATTAAAGCCCCCACCTGCACAAGATCAGGACATCATTTGAGCCATTAGTCTTTTAACAGACACTTTCATTCAAAGCTGTCTACGGTACACCTCCTGTCAGGAACACTTCCTGCTTATGGACAACCAGAATTAAAACTATTTTAATCAATCATCTGTAATAAATGTACCAGGGCAGCGGTATGGTACATAGGGTCCTTCGTTGTCATCTTCCTCCTCTTCCTCCTCATCGTTCTCATTGTTTTCATTGTCCTCATTCTCGTTTTCGGTGTCAGTGCTGGCTTCAGCTCCTCCCCTGTCATCATCATGGTGACCTCCCTTTCGCCCATTCAGGCCTCGGTCCGGTCCTGTCAGCCCATTTTCCACCCCACGCTTTCCTGGGATCTTTACAGTCACCTCTGAATCCCCGTTACTGAAACGACTGTTTATCAGACGCTGCCTCTGCAGAAACACGCACACACAAATTAAAACAAACTGAATAATAAACATTTCATTCTGTAATACAGATATAATGAATATCCCCTTAAGGTAACTGCAACTTTATTCCTCACATCTCTGTAAGATTTACATATTTATATCCCATATTGTGACTTAATTTCTTATTTTAACCTTATATCAAAATGACCATTTTCTTTATTTTAGATTCTTTCTATTAGAAAAAAAAGTATTACTGTTTCCAAATATTAAGCAGCACAACTGTTTTCAACACTGATAATAAGATATGTTTCTTGATCACCAAATCATAATATGAGAATGATTTCTGAAGGATCATGTGACACTGAAGACCCAGTGTTATTTTTAATATACTATTTTAGTTTTTTTTATTAATATTATGTAATAGTTTATATTTTATATTAGTGATTTTGTGTTATTGCCATTTTTAATATATATATATATATATATATATATATATATATATATATATATATTTTTTTTTTTTTTTTTTTTTTTTTCTTTTTTTTTTTTAATTATTATTCTATTTAGTACTTAGTTATGTTAGTTAAGCTAAAAGAAATTTTTTTAAAAAATATGCTTTTAAATATGTTATTTTATTTCAGGTAAGGAACTTATTTATGGTTTTGTTTTAGTTGTAATTTTAATTTAAGTAAGCGATAATAACAATGTGAAGACTGGAGCTTTGCCAACACAGGAATCGATTAAATTTTAACATTTATTCACATATGTAATAATAATTCATTAGAGATTTCTTAAAAAAAAAAAAAAAACTACAAAATCTATCAAATGTAGCTGTACTTTTGTTTTTTGTGGTTGTGTGACTCACCTCTGTAATAAGCATTCTGGAGGCCATCGTGAGGCGTGTGCGAGGGGAGAAGTGGCTGGTGATCATGATTCTCATTCCGGCCTCAGAGAAGGACAGCTGATGAGGGTATGCAGACAAGAGTTCGTCCACCATCAGCACTGATGGCTTTCTGTGGAAATTTGCTAAGAGGGGCAGAACAACAAGCAGAAATTTAGATGGGCACCAAGCAGTTGTACACACTTATAAAAAACAGGACTGCATGCATTACCTTTCTTAAGAAGCACGACAGTGGCATCGCACCCATCGTCGATGTCTGTGTTACTGGCTGTGCCATTACCCAGATTTGCTGAGTTCTTTTTCCGCCGCTCGATGTAATGAACCACCCGCGAGTTAAATCTGATTAACACCAAGGAAGGAGAGTTAATAAAATCAGCAGTGATGCGATTTACTGATGTGGAGTAGATATGAATAGCAATGAATCCATGTAATAATGAAAAATTTCCATAGTGACAGAATAAAGAACTTACTTCATTAATATAATGTAAAACATGTACAGTACTATTAGGATGAGCGATTCCCACCTGAGAAAAGAAAAAGTAGAGTAAATGACTGAAGACAAAAAATTGTGAAACAGTTGTATGAAAAAGTAATATGAAAAATTAAGAGGGTTGTCTGGTGTAACAGCAGCTTTAATCTTACCATGTCACCTTCTCATCATAGATGAATTGAAAAAAAAAAAAACAGTATAAAGTTAAATTTAACAGACAAATCACAATGACAAAGCCACATTTCTTCAATAGTTCCGAAATGTCACACCTTACCACCAGAGGGCAGGATTATCGTACTGTAAATATGGGCCCTGAGGATTTAATGAGTAATCTAATGGAGTAATATAATATAATATAATATAACATTGTAAGCATAATTCCAGTGAAAAATTTACATAAAGTTTCTGTTTATTTTCAGGATTAAAAAAAAGGAAAAGACAAATCCCCCCTTCCAAAAAAAGAGTTGAAGTTCAACTGTAACAGTATAAACTATTACAATACAGTTTGTTCTTTTAGTGAATCCAATTTTTAATAAGGTGCTGTGAGTAACATCTCAGATACTCTGTGTCCTGTATACTAATAATCAGTGTTTGTTGTTCCTCTGTGCTGGGAACACATGCAGAGTGTGGGCAAATAAGAGGCCTGTGCTGCAGGCCACAGGCCCCACGGGAGAGCCACTTGCTTCTCCTCTCCTGCTGCGCGAGGAGGCCCATAAGCATCATGGGAGCATGAAAAGCCACTTAGAGTTCTACTCACCACGATCAGAGTGGTCACTGAGATAGTGTAGTATGCTGAGTCTCTCATTAACGTCCAACACGAGAGCCGTACTGCCTGCATCGACGAGAGAGAGAGGACGGATGAGAAAGAGAGAGACACAAACACACTTAGACTTACAGTTGTGTACATTAGGGTTTTTGGTTACAATTTATGTTTTTAAATGAATGTTTATTGGGACACTTTTATTCTATACAGTATGTGGCTTTCTCATTACCACCCTTTTTGTGGTTGTCAGTGTACCATATAGTTCAAAACAGAATTTAGAACTTCAGTAGGTTGGTATTTTAACAATATATATATATATATATATAATATAATTTAAAACCTAAAATGTTGCTACCATATTTTTGGCTAAAGTTCTGACTAGCATAGATGCTGGTTATTTACTGTAAATTTCACAGATTTTATTTCATTTTTTTTTCAGTTTAGAGCAAGTTTTGTAAATCATAAAGGTTTTCATATTACAGGGACATGATTATAAAAGGCTCAAACACAAACTGTATTTTTAATATTGATATTACACAATAGTTGTACAGTATATTAAGAAGTTTAGTTCAAAAAGTCTCTGTTCACCACAATAAATAAATTGCATGCTTCTTTCATTCATGGAGTCAGTTGAAAACCCTGGTATTAAAGGATTGTAAAATGTACTTGTCATGCCTCTTATATAATGTGTAATCTGTGACTATTTCCAATTTTTTTTTTAAAAGTTGGTCTTGGCTTGCAAACTTTAGAATTCTGAATTAAAGTGTGTGAATTGGAAGCGGGTGAAGGAAATGAATAAAGTAGGAACCATATATGGATATGACATCCTGTACTGAATCCAGCTGATAGAACTGTGTGAAATAATCCATATTGAATGTGTGTCATGTTGTGTAGGGCGATCCTTCCATAAAAAGCATTGATCTACGTCAGAGCACCGGAAGTAATGCGCCATCGCTGACGCTAGCACAGCTTAACTTACACCACAGGTGACACTCTTTGCTTTGTGTTTCCGTGGCAACTAGAAACTCCATTGTTGCAGATGTGTTTTTCCCCCCTTGACACTGATGGACTCCATGCGTCTTGTGGTGTCTTGTGGCCTTGTGCCATTTTGGGAAAGATCTACTGACATCACTAATATAAGATTCTAATTTTGTAAAAATGCCCAAACACAAAACCACTGCATATGACATGTATGTGCATAAAAAATAGAAATAGAAATAGAAATAGAAAATGTGTGCGTGCATGTATGTAAAAGCAAATTTCTTTAACATACAAATCTAATAATACAATTATTTGTAAAAACTACATGTATAAAATAAATCAATAATAATAATGTCATATAAATTATCTTATAAAAAATACATATTCACACACACGGCAATGAGATTATTTATCATAAAGACACCAATGTTCAAATTTCCAAAATAAATTTCCTGTCAATAAACTGATCATTTGAACTTGTCATTTGTCTTAATTTCTAATGGAGAAGGGCAAAAAACAATTGTGTGTATGTGTGAGACACAAGACTGAGGTCTATCAGACTACCCAGAATGCCTCTATTCCACTGACAGATGGTGACTGGAGAAAGACTGGGAGAGGAAAAAACTATTAAGCAGTTTCCCATGCTTGTGCAAAGACAGAATAACCTCATATCCTCTTTTCTTTAACATAGTAAGGGTCTCAGGAGGTTAAACCGAAGGAGCCTGAATGACTGAATGAAGTGGAAAGCAAAGACGACAGGATGGAAAACAAAAAAAAAGCAGTTCCACAGCTAACATGGCTGACCTCATCGGCTACTCTCAGTGACCCCTGAGAATAGTCTGCTCACTTCTTACTGTCATTCTGCACTGAGTAATGGCTCTTTTAGGGCAGAGGTTTAGGAAGGGGATGAACAGGTCACCTCATTCATCTCTAAGTCGTCCTCTCCCAGACGCTGAGAATTCATAATGCTTGCTCAGTACATTTGTGTTGACTGTCTAAAGAAAAATAATGTCTTACTGGCAATCCATAGAGACTGTAGCAAATGAGGAGGTAAACAGTGCTGGGGAGGATACAGTACTTTGAACATAACTATAGTATTCTTCCACTATGGATTCAAAAGATAAATTTACACTTAAGAAAACTACAAAACACCCAATTTATATAACTGAACCAAAGAGATAGCAAGAAACACTAGCATTTAACAAAATATTTTGCTACACACAGGAGGGCACATGGACTTTTATACTGAAACCAATGCGAATCTGTGAATTAGTTGGCTGGATCAATTCACTAAAATGCTAAATTTGAGAAAGAAATAACAAAGTTTTTCATTTGAATTAGTTTGAACCAATACCTAAAAACATCTTATCGGATGTGTTAATGTACAAAGCAATGAGCACCTGTGCAGTAAATATCCCACACACTCCGATGATGCAGAGGATATTGAAGACAGCAGAACCCACGATTGTGCCCACTCCCACATCTCCTTTAGTGATAAATACACCTGCACAGAGAAGACAGGGTGGCTTACAAAGGGCATGTGAAGGTCCATGTTCAAATTTGAGGGGAATTGTTTTCCAAAAGCAAGCTGTGTGCGGAGATGTTTACCTATAACCGAGGTGAAGAGTTCAGGAGCTGAACTTCCTGCTGCCATGAACGTGGCTCCTGCTACATCCTCACTGAGATGGAGGCGCTACAAAACATTTACACACAGACAGAGAGAGAGACATCATAGATGAAGTGAAAAATTTGCACCAAACAGAACACAGAAAATAAAATAAACAGAACACAGCAAAAATAATGACTAATCTTGAGTTTCCTGAACACTCCTCCTATCTGCTATTGGTTAATTAAAATAGAGTAGAATTATTATTACAAAATAGCTTAGATTGGGATAAAATAGAAATATTTAATTAATATATTTTCTTATGACAACTATATTCTTATTTATAAAAACTCAAAATAGCTTCACAGCTTTAAAGTAGCCTAGTCTGTGACAGGAAAAAATATTAAATAAATAATTACATATTTTACCTTCAAACTTGCTTTAAATGATTTAGCATATGCAGAACATTTGCTAGGACATAATAAATGTCTTACCTCACAGATCTTCTCCAGAGAGGGCACAAAGTAGTCATCACACACCAGTGCCAGTGCGTAAAACATATACATGGCCTTTAGAGAGAGAACGAGAGAAAGAGAAAACACAAAATTAATTAAACTTAACCTTGCTTAAAGTTCCCGCTTTGAGCCTTTTGAATAATTCTGTTATCATTTATTCACCTTCAAGTCATTCCAAACCTGCATGAACTAGCATAATAAAAAAAGAAAAAAAAAATACTATGGGAGTCAATAGGGACCAGCAACTGTTTGGTTACCAACATTCTTCAAAATATCTTCTTTTGTGTTTAGCAGCAGCAGAAGGTTTGGAAAAACTAAAGGGTATGTAAATTATGACGATTATTCTTTTAAATTATGGTCTGTCAAAATGGTCAAAATGGTTAAGAGCCACTGCATTATTTAGAAAAGAGCAGATAGGATATTTCATTCCAAACTTCACCTTTAGAAATGAAATATGAGTGTGAGCAAATTATGACAAAATGTTCACTTTCTTCCTTTAAAGCCAAAGTGGTCCATTGTGAAAATACCACCTTAAATTAGATTGCGACACGTGATGAAGCCTCTGTAACTTCACATTACATAAGAAGTTAAAAAAACAGACTCTAGAAGCCACTGCAGGGAGCGCATGAAATTTGTGCAAAGCGAAATTCTTCCATGCGGGCACATTTGAGTACATGAGTGTCAACACCATTAAATTCTCAGAGCAATCTGCCCTCCAGTGGGACGGCCATCCACTGGGACTATTCAGACCTTTTCTTAGAAAGTGTCCCGATGACAGAAAGGCCCTGATGGAAGCTGGTGCCCTTTACAGAGTGAGGGGTGGTGGGGGCTGGGGGGGTTCAAAGTTTATTTGTCTCATACTCAATAGGGATGGAACTGATTTTTTTTTTTTTTTTTTTTTTGCACAATCTGACATGTTTTACATAAAAGTGCTGTGTGTGGATTAGTTGCTCCAACATCTGCTCTGGCCAGATGGGTGTGAATCGCAGATGTCAAGGTCCCTTGACACGCAACACACACATATGCATGTAAACTTATGCATGTACATACTAAAAAAGTACATAAACACTGCTAACAACATTCAATAAGCAAAAAAAAAATTATAAAACCAAAAAAACATAATTAAAAGTGTTGTCAAATATTCTAAATGAGCATGAATTCACATAGAACTTGCACATACACATGGATGCAAGCACACTGTCCTTTCAAAGCCATCTCCCATTCACTCCTGGAATCCGTTTGCCAACTGTTTCCCGCCAAGACTTTACCAATCAGTGCATCTAATTCAGCTGCCATGCTGCAATGCTTGCATTGTGTGCCCATTACGTAATCTCTGCCCACTCCACTCTCATTCCCTCCCCTTCCTTTTATTCTTGACCTTCTGACAAGGCAGAGCTGGGCTACTAAAGCCCCAAAAGATAAATAAAACATGTAAACAGCTGGAGGGAGTCTTAGAGGGTTTTCGCTGAAGCTTTTACCATCCACTCACTCGCTGCTTACATGGGCAACTACCTAAATAACGCACAACAATGGCAGTGTCAAACCAACCCTGCAGGGGATTTCAGCAGGAACACACAGTACCGCATCAGTACCTGCTTCACAAGGCATGCTTCACTTAAAAGTGTGCTCAGACATGACCTATGGGTGCAGGAAAGCCTGATACATGATGAATGGTCTCTCTGTGATAGCTTACGATGATGGGGTGGAATAGAGCAACTCAGTTTATTTTATTAAGTCCAACTGCAATGGATTTATTAAGAGACTATTAATGTAATCATTCATGTTCCAGGTTCAATATAAATTAAGTTCTGTCAACATCCATTGTGGGTGGCATGATGTCAGTTACCACATAAAACCATTTTCTTATCTCTCAGTTCTTTAAAAAACCAACAACAACAAAGCTAATTTCTAAGTGACATCATAATTGCTTTAGGAATAGAAGTATGTATGTCTGTGTGTTTTTTGTTTGTTTGCTTTTTGGCCATAAAGTAGAGCAGGTAGAGCAATTTCAGTGAATCACACTTCATTGAAAAATAATTCTATTAAGTCGTGACTCAAAAAGGCTCTGGACAGCCACCCAGCTTACACTGCCACCAACTTCTTGTCTTATTTCACTTTGGCTCCATTTTAAACCTCTAGAGAACACTCAACTCAATCCATGAAAGAACAGAAACTATAGGAAATACTTTTGGCAGAGGGAACTCTATTGTGTATTATTGTAAACAAATGATTACGTCATCTGGCATAGACCGCCAGAGACTATAAAATCCAGTCTCGCTCTCTATATGCACAGTCACTGTAGTAAACAGTATTTCAGGTAAGAACTAAAGCACATGCCAAGATGTGTACAGGCTTCATCATGTTCTACTGTAGATCATTTATAAAGTGCATCTGAACATGAAAACACTGATGCCATTAATGGAAGTAACTGGAAGTGTTAAAGGAAGGAAGAAATTTACCAAATAAATGAGCTTTCTTCATAAATAATACACTTCATCAGAGTAAAGAATAACTTACAAAATTAGAAAAAGTCATTACCAAAGCTAGTCAATATAAAAATATTAAAAGGTAACATTATTGATCTTAAGATATACAGTATAATAAATATACATTTATTAAATAATTAACTAATAAGTATTTATAAATGCATATAAAATATAATAATTTTTCAAGTCGTTTTCTTTTTCCAGATCATCAGAAATTACATATTAGATTCCAAACCAAAAAAAAAAAAAATCAGTATTATCATGATTTTTGAACCATGATTTTGTGTCACACACATTGGTTGAGTTAAATGTATTTGTCATACTGGTTAATGTGGCAAAGACATCCTGATTGGACAACAAGTTCTTACAATATAATTTAAGTTTAACAAAGCCTTCTCTTCATTCAAGTGAGGTAATGTAAACTGAAAATTTACAGGATCAATTCATTCATGTGTACCAATGAGCAAGTCGCTTGGAAAATCCTTTGTAGCCATTGTAACAAATAATACAGGTAAAGCCAGAGACTGCCCTGATGCTTGAATGGAACACACAGCCTTGTGACTTCAAGTCTTCATGTAATTTCAAATACTGTGTCGAATGTTGAAAAGGTAAAGCAGATGGTAGAGATACTTACACACAGAACATGCAAGGCTACAGCCCCCTCCATTCGCTCCTGGTTGGTGAAGATATCATCAGGGAACTCATGTACACCTGCAGAAAGCACAAACAAACATTTGGCTACATGAATAATCCACGTATAACACACAGAGCAGCGCACACAAGTCTCAGAGATTCTTCCCACTCATTATACAGCATGTAATTAAACATATGGATCACTCCAGAAGACAAATAGTAAATGCTTTCAGTCACAGACTAATTACACACAGCATAAATTCATCTCAATAAAGTAGAATGTGCTGGCATGTACTTTTGTAACCATTAAAGTGCTAGATCACTCAAAAATTAAAATTGTGTAATATAAAGGAGATATTTCACAGAAATAACTGAGCTTCTCTCTTCCATACAATGAAAGTGTTTGGGGGCTGTCAAGGCTGTCAAGCTTCAAAAATGGGTACAAAAGCACTGAAGTCTTCTGAAGCCGTATTATAAGATGCATGACACAGCTTAAAATTTAGGTGATTATTCGCTAAATATCGTGCCTATAAAACCTTGCTTGGTCACAATTCGTTGTATGGAAAAGAGCAGCTTGAACGTTTTGCCTAAAATCTCCATTTGTTTCCTATAAAAGAATATTGGTTTCAGAACACATGAGAGTGAGTAAATGATGACAGTTTTTGGTTTTGGATTTTTTTGGTGAAATATCCCTTTAAGAGTCAAAAAGAGTTTATTATTCATCAGCAGAACCCATACAGTGAAACATTTCTGCTCTTATCGCTCAGAACAACAAAATGACTTTATCAGACGTCATTCACTGAGCTTCAGAGAGAATTGATAACTATATGATCGTGACATTGGTGTGATTTTCAGGAGCTGTTCTTGCATTACTGCTGCTGCCAGTCCATCGCTGCTCTGTTAACAAGCTATTCACTGCCACAGCATGTCACTCGGCCGGCTCCATTGATAAGCCTGCAGCCTGCCGACAGAATCGGGTCAGTGAGAGTGGCCACTTATTTGCCTGGATTCAGTTTTACATGTTCTAAGATGGTGGGAGTGACAAAGTCAGCCACGAGCTGTCTGAAGTGTTGTGATTGTGCTCGTTCCTACACAGCCCGTTGCCATGACGTCAACATCCAAGATACTACAGTGCTGATTGAAAAGCGTTGAGACCCCAGAGACCGACTTTGTTCCATTCGGGGAAAAGCCTGATCTCTCTGTGCAAATGTGAAACCTGATTTATTTCATTGCTGACAGAAAAATAGCTCAGAATGTGCACAACTTTGAACGCCTGTCACTTTTTATGATTGAAAGGCAGATGGTATCTAGAAAGACTAAAATAAATTGCTTGTCTGATCTTCTCACACTTTTTTTTAATCTCCAATATTGTTAGAAAGAGCATTTTTTTATGTATTTAAAAGCAAGTTTAATCATTTAGCTTTTTTATGTTTTAGTTTCATTTATGGGTATATCTTTATCTATAGATTATTTGTTCCTAAGGACTTTTACCAAGTAAATTCTTTTAAAACAATTTTGACACATCCATTAATTTAATTTGTCTACTAAAAATTACTGGAAAATTCTTTAATTTTGACTATTTTTCATATTAAGTGTCATAATTACAGATAGAGGAAATAATGAGCAAATAAGATATTCTTCTTAAGTGATATTTACCTAGATTATTCTTGATTTTCATATCATATCACATATCATGTCTCATATTTCATCTTAAGCATGCGCTTCACTGACACATATGTCTTTCTTGGTAACTAAGTACACTAACATTTCATAAGCCAAAATTATTGGTCATGATAGAATTTACATTACAACTGAGGGAAAGTGATAAGGTAAAAACAAATGTAAATAATTTTCACACCATAAATATTGAAATAATTAAACTTTTTGTAAGACTGTTATAGTTTTAAAATATGATATTTTATGATTAAAGGTCTGGGTCTAAGGCAAGAACAAAAAATTAAATAGCACACATAATAAGTAACTGTAATGAAAAGCAGGTAAAAAAAAGTTTATATATTTACAAATGTTATTTTTAAAGGGGTGGTTGACTGTTTTTTTGACTGTTAATGCTTCATTTTTAAAAAACATTATTTTTCACATAATTTACCTTTATTCCACACCGCTATATCACTTCTCCTATAAACACACTGATAATTTCCTTCTTTTATGGAGCCCCTCCCTCAGAAATACACAATAGGCTCAGATTGGTTAGCTGGTCCAGTGTGTTATGATTTGCTAAACCGTCTCTAGTGAGTTTCTAAATGTCCTGCCCCTCACCTCAGCAGCATGTGCTCCAGTTGTATTGTAACTATGGCATCGTCTATATTGCTTATCAATTTAAGTCCGATTGAGACCCAGAGAATATTATTGAAGAGGATCGTGCAGAACCTGTGCAAGCACGACTATTAATGGTGTGTTTTTTTGTTTGTTGTTGTCTCATACTTTTAGATACACTGTTATTTGTAAATGCTACTGCTTCTGTTAGCTTTTAATATATGGTTTTATCCTGAATAAAGCTTTAATACAGTACAGCAACCGCACGCGTGTCCATGTATAACGCATCTCATAACAACCCTCTACATTGCGAATAAATCACTCGCATATGTGATTAAATCTTCACTCTGGGCGACTAAATGATGTTTAATATTAGCCAATGGCTAATAAATTCTTATTTTACATCATTTCGTCTCAATTGATGTGCAGCGCACCTGTATTTCATGTACCGTAAACTGTAGTGTAAAGGCGCACAACTCGCCGTCACTTTGTCACACACACAAAGAAGAGAGAGAGTGAGACAGAGTGATAGAGTCTTAGAATAAACACGCTACATAGAAACAATATTTTTTGTTGTATTTCCTTTGGAATTCTTCAGCTTTTAAGAACTGCTGGGTTCTCTGGTAGTGGGCGGAGGTCATGTGCAAACGACAATCTCACTGGCTGGCGCTCACCTATTATCATCCATGTTTTGATTTCAGCAAATCAGTTCGAGCGAACGCAGGCAACGTGATTAATATTCATGAATCCAGCAGCTTGTTAATCCTTGCATTATTAGTAGAATTCGTGGAAGAATTGTTATCTTATCAGTATTGTTATAAGTTTTTTTTTCTTTTTTATTGAAACACTAAATGATAAACAATATCTTAAGCACCACCACAAGTCCTCAGTTAAGTCAACATGACAAATATGCATTCATTCATGGTTATTTTAATTAATAATGTTCTATCATCATATAATGCTTAATTAGCATAATATCATATTTTAATGTTTGACTGACTGATGTTAAGTGTACATTCAGATATTTAAAAAGATTTGAAAAACTAAAAGATTTAGTAGACAATGGCGATTCTATTGCCAAGGTGTCCGTAGAGGGTTGCGTAGCTATGTGAAAATAAGTGTATAATTGGAACAGTTCATTGTTGGAGCTGAGCTGATGATGTGAATGAGAGAGAGAGAGAGAGAGAGAGAGAGAGAGAGAGAGAGAGAGAGAGAGAGAGAGAGAGAGAGAGAGAGAGATGCAGAGTGTGTGCAGAGCAGGGTGACGCAAGAAACAGGATTGAGAACCGCTGTTTTAGAACATTGATTTTAAAACTTGTGAATCTATTAGAATCGTTAGAAGACAGAATTGCGATTCATATATGAATAGATTTTTACGCGCACCCCTAGTTTTCTCTTCCTTTTCTCTGAAGCAGCACAATATGGCCGGCCCTTTGTTGCATGTTCCCTGGGGCAGGTTTATCTGGGTTTGTGATGTCACGGATCCGGGAAGTACCTCGTTGTAGTTCCTACGAGCCGTTTTTGTAGGCATTCACCTGGCATTATTTTAAAAGACAATATCTCTGTTTGCATTGAACTTTCAGCGTTGTAACTTTGCAGATATTGTTTATGCTCAAACAGGAACATTACACACTAACTAACGTTAAAAAAAGTGAAATCGCAATCAACCACCCCCCTTTAAAAACTATACTATACATGTGACTTTCACATAAGAAAAAAGTTGTAATTTGTAAAAAAAAAAAAAAAAAAACTTTAAAAAGTCATTTCAGATTCAGCATTTTCACAATTGGCTGCAGTACTGCACATCAAATACCTACAATAGCCGGGTTTCCATCCAAAGTTGCGAATTTAACTTGGAATATTGCACAAAACATTTGCGAACAAGCACTGTTTCCATCCAACGAGTCAAAGAGAACAAAATCGTCACTTCCTGAGAAACTGGCATTATACATCACTAAGAAAAGTAGGAGAAGCTACTGAATATAATAATTTTCCTATATAATAAATTACTTGCACCTCAGAATGAGCAGACAAAACAGAGGTGGATGCTGCTGTACGCAGTCGTTTAACAGTTCTGGGAGGCAATTGTACAGAAATACTTTGATGACAGACTTTGCTCGGGTATTTCCGAATGACCATATAACAACATTTCAGATGCTGTGGAACAAGATCTGTCCATTGATTAGTCAGAATTTACTGTCACATGACTTTTTTGATGCGCTTGGAGGAATTTATTCGCAAAATGCATTTCCATCTCCCTTTATTCGCCTTAACCCCTTTTCGCACAAGTCAAAAACCACCTCAAGTGAGCATAAAAACTTTTTTGCAAATTAAGCCATTTTTATTTGAAATTCAGCATTTCCATCACTAGATTCTGAAGAGATACTTCAAAATGCTCATAAAAGCAGGGTGATGGAAACCCAGCTAATGTGATTTCCTCTTTGCACAGATGTAATGTTACTCTCTTGTGCCACCACATTGTGAGCAAAGTTGACAAACTACAAGCTAGCTCTCAGTTTCATATAATGATCAACATAACAGCATTTGTATAACACGGCAGTCATTACAGCAATATCTGCAAGGGTGTTTGTGCGTGTCCATGGCTGCGCATTGTGCAGTGACATTCTCTCCCAGATCACCGGGGAGGTTGAATGCGTCAGCAGGCTTCACACTGCCCCCAATGCCCTAAACACCACAGAGGTGAACTCAAACAACCCAAAAGAACTCACAAAACAATGCTTTATCATCAACTAGCAATGTGTGGTACATGTAATAACACAAATCCATCATAATTACACACTCATAGTTCTAATATGAAAAGAGAGATTGACCCTTGCTCAATGACCTCTAGATCTCATGCCAGTCTCCTATTGCTCGTTTCACCCACAGAAACAGAGACAAAAGGCTTCTGATGACAAACAGATGAATGAAACTCTGGACTGAGAGTCAGCTGCCTATTTTTATCCAAGGAACAACAGATCTGCTCTGGTGCTCTTGGTTCACATGGGTTTCATTGTTGATGTGGTCTTCATTAGAGAGTCACAGCCTCTTTTGCAGAGCGCTCTCTGGCACAAGAGATTCTGATTAATCTAATTTCAATTACAGTGCCAATGAATAAAGCAGCACTAAACAATAGCCACTTACTGCGAGCGGATCAATTAAAGAACACAAAACAACACTAACAGAAAGACGAACTTGGTAATGTTGAAAGGGTCTACGGAAAGGTCCCTTCTGTTATTACGGAAAAGGCAAACAAACAGAAATGAATTCGAAATCTCTTTATTGTACACTGGCAACAGAGTTAAAACAAATGGATGAGGCCTTAGTTCCTCTCCCAGAGCGACTGCTAGCGAGAATTAGACAAGAACATTCCAAGCTAGTGAGAAAAGAATAAAAATCACCCGGAAAGTTAGGATAGAGAAGGACAGGGCTGATTCTCAGCAGGATTTGGACCTTGCACAACCTCCTCCTCCAGAGTTAGTACCAGAAAACTAATGGCCAGCAGGAAGGACATGAAGACAGTCCACATACATTAACCGCTGTCAGCGCCGACCCCCTGCTCCTCCTCTGAGAACTCCTCAACTCCTCATGAGGACATGATACAGCCGTACACATCTAAGTTCCCTTCAGTGCATTTTGTGAGCTTTGAGCTGTTTAAATATGTCTACTTCAAAGGCTAAAAATCGGAAGATGTAATGCTTCAACTTCAAAGTAGACCAAAATGCTGCCTTTGCAGATAGTATACAAAGGTAGGAAGACAAAAAGGTACAAGGTAACATCCTCTAAGATATCCACTAAGATGTCTTCTGTTTGGATTTTGAATGGAAAGAATAAAAATGCTGTCTGAGGAAAGTTCATTTTTAAGGAATATTATACATACATATTATACAAACATTAAATAAATTGATAGTAAAAAAGTAATTTTTAATGTTCCAAAAGATTTCTAATTCAGATAAATGCTGTTCTTTTGAACTTTTTATTCATCAAAGAATCCTGGGGAAAAAATGTGTAATGGTTTCCAGCAAAATTTGTTATATATTGATAATACATTGATAATGAATATTAATAATATTAATAATCATCAAATTATAATGATTTCTGAAGGATCGTGTGACACTGAAGATTGGAGTGCTTTGCCATAACAGGAACAAACTATACTTTAAAACATATTAAATAGAAAACAGTTATTTCAAATTGTAATAATATTTCACAGTATTACTGTTTTACTGAATTTATGATCATATAAATCCAGCCTCAGTGAGCAGCATAAGAGACTTGTAATGTGTTTATGTGTAGGCTATATCATGCATATATTTAATATCTTCATGCATGCATATACTGTATCTAAAGCAAACTGGAATTTGTTGTAGATTATTAGACAAGAAGTTATCGTGCCTTGAAAGCCAGATTTCTTGGGAGACAAAAACAGTTTCCTTAGGAGACAAAACACCGTCTGTTTAGTCATTGAGTGACTGGACAGTGAGGCAGCAAGGCAGCTGCTTGAGGTTTCGGACACAGACACAGCCGTGGAGTAGCTGTCAGTCAAACAGAGAGAGTTAGACATAACAGCTTAACTGAGAGTCAGACCTCTGTAATTCCAATCAACAGGAAGGCAGCATCTGTTGTCAATTAAATTTAATTGATGAAATTAAAGCCCTTCCGTTGTCAAGACAAACAGTAACTGGAGAATTTCTCCTTCCTAAAGGAGTTTAGAGATGTGAATATATGTAGTTGTGCTGTGGCTTGTACACATATACTGTACAGATGCAACTATTCATACAGTAAATTGACGTTCAGTGAAGCAAAGTCTACCTGAATACACTACATATACACACATGAAAACTATGCAATTTAAACATAAATGCTGCTGCATATTGTGTTGTATTGTAGACAGACAGACAGACAGACAGACAGACAGACAGACAGACAGACAGATAGATAGATAGATAGATAGATAGATAGATAGATAGATAGATAGATAGATAGATAGATAGATAGATAGATAGATAGATAGATAGATAGATAGATAGATAGATAGAAGTAGTGCACAAGTATTTAAGATATCAAATTAACTTTAATTAACTCATCCCCTGAGGCCTGGGAAAGATGGATGGGAAGAAAATCTGGAGTAAATCTTGGTTAAAGTGAGTCCTGACAGGTATTTTCATTATTAGGAGATTTTCTGGGTTGATTGAGGTGTTATATGTAAAACAACTGTGGGAAAAAAATAGGAAAATACATATATATTTTCTAAGACTTCCTAACAGAAAAACATGGCAGATGGCACAGTGGAGGCATATTGTTTTGCTCTTCATTACTTATGTTTGGTGATTACTGCAGAAACTCCTCTGAGGATTTGATATGCTCTTTCTGTCATTAGAATGCTTATGTGGTTTAATACAAATTTCCCAAGGGAGCTCTAAAGATATCACACTTTCCATCATCAAAGACACAAGTCAAACAACTGATTCACTTAGCGACCAAGCTAGACTACGATAACAAGTAGAGCATAATGATATATAAATCACTTGTGGCTTCTTACATAATGAAAAGCTGCACTGAAGACCAACTTCCCTCAAAGTTAATATCATTGAAAAAATAAATCAAATGCTTAATAAGAGAGGCTTTTTTAAGTATTTTTTTATATATTTGCTTTTTTACACTGTAGTTTTTTTTTTTTTCATTTTTCATTCTGTCAAATCATAAACTTTATAAAAGCTTCATGATGACAAGCCATGAATTAACACTCACTTTCCTAGATATCCACTCTTGGTTTTTTGGTACATGTCCATAATTGAACCTGGAGTTTAATTAAGACTTAATTCCAATGCAGAACCCTATGGAGTGCAAATATGGCATTCACTGGCATATTTAGTGATCACTTCAATATGAAATGCAGCATAATGACTGCTGCTGGTGACGTAACTTTGGGACAGATGCTGAGTCGTTGACAGATTCCATGAAAAAGTTCTGCCTCTTAAGTGATTTTCCCCTATAAAGCTGCTTTAATTGTCATTCTGAGCTTTAAATCCTGTTTTCCCAGATGACATAAATTGCCTTCCGTCCATTTAACAATGTAAATTCTATAATTTGCACTTAAACATATGCAATAAAACTTAAGCTAATGCAAAAAATTATTTATTTAAAACTGGTTGCTCAGCGCTCTATACAAAATTACAGCATATAATTCAGGGATATTTATGTTGATGCCAGTTAAAAAAAATATTGAGATATAAATAAACTGAAGTACTAAAATGACTAAAACTGAAATAATAATAAATGACGGGTAAGTAGAAATACAAAAAAAAAAAAAAAAAAAAAAACCTATTAAAAATGACAAAAGTGCATAATTACCAAAAAAATTTTAATTATACAATTATTACAAATAAAAATGAATTAAATTAAAATGTAATAAAATCTAATTCAAAATATAAACAAAATACCATTATACTATTAAATAAATAAATAAATTAATATTGAAAAAAATCTAAAATGTTTATGTATACCACGTTTTTATAACACTGAGGATAGCAGCATAAAAGTGAACGTAATTTCAATTGAATGACTGAATCTTTTCAATGACATGACTCTCTTGCATTTGACCCAGTTCAACTGCTTTACTACTTTTCTCATGTTACAGATACACAGTTTTTTATCTCCACCTCGACAGGGAAATCTGTGATTGAGAGGGGCTGAAGTGTTGATTGTAAACAGGTAGCGGTGCTCAAGTGCTTCAGGTACAGCATTTGAGAGGGGACACTCAGGGCCGCTTATTAATGACATGACTTACATGCCAACAACACTAGTCCTCTCCAGTCAGCCTCAAACACAGCTGAGATACCGAGACCAATTAGTCTTGGATTCAATTAAAGCTATTCACAAGCCCCTAACTGCTGCACTAACATCAGCGTGCAATTGTTTCAGCTGAGCTCTCTTCCCTTGTACACCAATCACAGCTACATTGTGCTGCTAATGACTCCACACATGATAAAACACTCATAGTCACCTAAGAGTCCTTAATAACAGGACTTTTTCTAGTATACACACAAAATGTTATAACACACAAGTAAACAAGCTGATTTTTCTAACCAGGTCAACAGATGAATAAGACGCAATGTTCTGTACCTGCTTATGTAAAAAGGTTGAGCGAAGAGAACATAAGTGATAGGAGATTTAAAGGCATGCAATGGGCAAATCATACTGTTTTTGAGATAAAACATTTTCTATCTCCATCTCTCTTACACAAACACACACACATATAGCCAAAGAAACGGGGTCCGTGGATAAGCATATTTGTTGATAGACGCAGAGTTCTTCTCAAATCCCTGACTTTTAAATCTATGCAGGATCAAGCAGGATTGACCTGCACTGTAGCAACTGGGGTCCAGGCTCACAGGGGGAAAAAAAACAGTGCTCGTCCATGATTCTTACATAAGCGCACAAATATTATATAATTCAGACTTGTATAAATGATTCACTCTAATCTTATACATCATTAAATAGATCTCAGGAGATGAGGCTTTTTAAAAACAATTCACAAATGCACACTACAAGACATTGTGAAGTGAGCAGATGTTAAAAGTAGAAAAGCAGAAGGGGAAATTACTGTATACATTTTTTTCTCTGGATGGTCAAGATACCCAAAATGTCTCATTTAAAATAACATATTAATAATAATAATAAAAAAGTTTAACATTGTTTAAAAAAAGTCCAATAATATGTGTATATATAATATATATATAAATTCATTCTTTATAATATTATAATAATATTATTATAATAATTATTATAATATTTTCTGTCTCTAGCAAGTGACAATACATCCACAGACATGCTGCTGCTGCACATGCATATAATACCTGTAGCTGTTTATATGGGTGGAGCTGGGGGAGGTGGAGGGTTTGTTTGCACCAAACTATTTAAATGTTAATCAGCAAGCTGACTGGTTGCAGAATCAGCAAAATGTGGCATGTTAGATGATGTCATGAACTAGATATGTAAGATATCAGATACCATTCATATACATTATCATTGATTTATTGCTTCATAAAGAAGCCATAGCAACAAAACTAATTCATTTTCTCAAATGTTATTATCTACATGCATTGTCATTTACACAAGTGTGAGGCATGATCTAATCCATTATTATGTGATGTCATCCAGAGTGGAGTGGTCAGAGGGATGACAATGACCTGAACCCACCAACCTCTGCCACTAATCCCTCTATAAATGACAGCTGAATATGGGGAGGAGGGGATACATTATCCATGAATGATGCAGGAAGGGTCTAATGCATTAGTATAGTCACTAAGGATAATGGGATACTTTTATATGTAGTAGTATGTAAGGTGCGTTAGAACTTCCACACTCAATTCATCGCTTTTTGTACCTCCTCTCTGCGGGTTCTGTGTTTGTATATGCAGGGTGTTTGGGGACAGCATGTGTCCATCAGCTAAGCTCCACAAATCCCTTCCTAATCTGTTGCATGATGATATGCGCAGGACGCCTGAAAAATAATATTCAATACATTTTCTCCATTATTAAAATATGGCTGTCCTTATGCCATGGACTGCACAATTTGCAAAAAAGCTTTAAAAATGACCATGTGGTTTAGGAGATGAGATGAGATGGAGAGATTCAAGGACTCTTTTCCCTTGTCCAACAGATGTGTATTTGCTAAAACTGAGACAAATTTCCATCGAGCTTCCAAGAAATATGAATTGGTCTACTGATGCCTCCATTATGGCAGTTAAGAGTGCTTGATGCTGCTCCTTTAAAACCATCTTCTAAAAACACATATGGTTGTATTAAAAAAAAAAAAAATGACACTAATAATTAAAAAGCTGGGTGGCACATTACCTAATGTGATGAACATCTAAGAGAATGGGAGAAGAAAAAGAAAAAGAATTCACAATTTGTTCTACATATTGCAACAACAAAAAATAAATCTAATCCAAAATGTAAAACATGACCAAACACTACAAAAAAACTATCTGTCTGAAAACAGTCATTCACCTATAAGTACAAAAGTATGGAGAAACTGACAACCGTGGGGTGATTGTGTGTGTCTCTGTATTTTTATCAACACAGCAAGCCAAAGAAAATAACAAGTTTAGCTAAGAACAGAGCTCTCATCTGAACTGCAACATGTTATGAATGACAGCAAAGAAGAAAGAGAAAAAGAGAACTCTATTCCAGCTGGCCAGAGACATCTGGATAGGCCAATCGAATTACACTGAGACTGATCGTGCCACGCTATATTTGACCTGAACATGAGTGAGGTGTCTGAGAGAAGACCTATCTTAAAACATGAACTGAAGTAATTAAAGAGTTTCATGAAAAGAAAGTACACACTACAGATGGAAAAAATCATTTCAAAACATCACTGTGGATCATGTGATGTATAAGACCTGAACTAATCAACAAACTAACAAATGCTGCTGATCTGACATATGGAATTGAAACAATCTTGACTAACATTTTTGAGATTACTGTTTTTCTTTATTCATGTAGATAGGAGCTATATATCTGTTGCCTACATAGAAATAACTGGTCAAAATGGCTGCCAATAACCTTTTTTCTTGCCTAAACAATGGTGTGAGTAGACATGTATTTGGTAATGCGATATATCACGGTAATGAACATGCATGATATTGTTATCGTGGGCACTTCTAAATACCGTGAATAATTATACATTACAAATTATTCAGAATTTGGGATGCATTTTAAGAATACTTGTCCCATCAACTGGTCAAAATGCACAACACCGCTGTATGCTGCTTGAAAGACGTGTGTGGTCTCTGATGTAAACAAGCATGCATGAAAAGCACATGGGGGAACACGTGAGAGGCATGGCGAATGAAAGCACATTCACTCTCTGACAGCAGATGGCGCTAAACTGCAGAAAATACAGCCGTTACCCTGGAAACCCCATAAATAAAGCAGCACCTCTACTTTCTAAAACATATTTAAATAGATTTAAATAACATTCAGATTTGAAGATTTGCTATGGTGTTCATCACATCGCCAAATACTTAAATATTTAGACTTAATTTTCAACTTTTTTTTTTACATTTTAATCTGGACTACAACATGTCCTAGATATTGTTTGAAAGTGTTTTGATTCTTTATTGTTCATTCACACTTTACATTAGGGCTTCATTAGTTAACATCAGTTAATTCATTAGTTAACATAAACTGCCAATTGATTTTTTTTCTGAACATTTATTAATTTTAGGTATTCCAATATTTAATAACACGTTGTTAAAATCAAAAGTTGCAACCGTGTTATTTAATGAGCTAACATGAACTAAGACCTTTTTATTACAAAGATTACAAAGATTAGTAACTTCTGTAGCAAATGTAGCTATTGCTCATTGTGAATGTTAATGCATTAACTAAGGTTAACTAATGAGGTCTTATTTTAAAGTGATACCTATTGGTCTTTATAGTTATTTTGCACTTTAATCTGTGTAAAACATTTAACTTTATATATTTTTCTGTGTTGCTTTATTGTATTTAAATATTCCGTTATTTTTGTTATTAGAAAAAAAGTTATTAAACCTGTATTATGACCACTTTTTTTAAATTAAATTTCAATATTGTGATAATACCGTATACTGTGATAAGCATTAGCAATTCATCGCAACATGAAAATTTGATACTGGCATATCCCTAGGTGTGAGTTTGGTACAGGACTACACATTTGTTCAAACAATGAAATGTTGAGGAAACCTATTTGGAAAGAATTATTATTCGTACAGTTACACTTAATGCCATTTGATGCACAGAAATTACAGAGAATTGCCAGAGAGAATTCTTATGCTGAGTGGTGAAAATTAGACCATGGAGCACACTTATTATCATGCTTTAACAGTGGAAACGGGAAAATCAGTACCTATATAGTCGAAGAAGCCTAAGTTGCCTTCAAAATAAAAAATTTACTCAACTTATTTGTTCAAACGGCTGATTCATTCAGAAACAAAGTCACCATCTTTATGAACAGGACACTGAATCATTGACTCACCCGATTCATTTAAAATGTGGATTCATTCAAAAACGAAACACTGCTCTGTTGCTCTGAGGTCCACAACAGCTTTTGTGAGTTTGTTTGAAACTGTTTTCATTGGCGAATTAGAGCAAAAACGGCCAATATTGGCAATATTGTATCTAAAATTTAACTTACAATATTAATTTCATGTTCATTAAACTGGTATAAATCAAATCAAATTTGCAATCATGCTAATATTCGGGAAAACAGCTCTCATGTGATACTGCTTAATTGCTTAATGGTTAACAACAGTATATCATACGATGTAATTTTTTTTTTACAAAGTGAGTCACATACTCGATAATATCATATTAAATCAAGCAGAGGCTTACATCGATCTGAAGAGTTTCTGTGCTAATGTCAAGAGATCAATCCATCCATCAGTCACCTCAGAGTGTCGGCTGACAGGCCTCCTGCTCACACGCATGTCTCCCAGAATAAAACACAACCTTTGTGTCACACGCTGGGCTCCCCCGATTTCTGTGGAAGCATGCTGTTCTCCACAGAGATACCATATTTCAGGAAACATACCTATTATGCACAAATCATAAATCATACGGTGGAGGGATCAGGTCAGAACGCAGGAAGGAGCATATAAGAGAGAAACAGGGAGAGAAATTAAAAGAGGGATTGAAGGAAGAAAGGAAGGAAAGACAGGACTGTTGTGTTTAAAACCCAAGTAGGCCAGTGGGACTGAAGAAAGGGCACATGGTAATCCTGGCATTTAATCAGGACGCCATAGAACGTGACCAGAGAGAAAAACCAAATCACACTCACACTCAACAAGGAAAAAACAGAGATGGTTTATAATCATCTGCCTCATTATACAATCTGTTTGATCCAGAGTGCAAATCATTAAAGCAGGACGAAGTGCTTTCGTTTAGACAACTGCATTTTCATGAGAGCTGAAGTTGCACGTTGGCTAGTGGATTGCAAACAGGACTGAATGTTTTAACATGAGGCTAACCAACTAGACCCACAAAATTGGCAATAATTGTTTGTTTTCCCACCAAAATGATGTCACTTCCTGGAGAATGATGTCACTAAGGGTCTAGCTTTTTTAGTTAAAGGAATTTTAGGTATGCATGATATCTATATTGGTTATCAGCTGACATTAGAAATGCTTTTAATTTATCAGTTTCAGTCAATACAAGACAAATTTCAATCATTAATGGATATTTAATTGTTCATGGTCAATTTTTCTATTTGGGTTTAGGGTTAGATTGAGATGAATTTTGCTGTCATGGAATGTATAATTAGTGCTTTTAAGTTCAATTAAAAATCTTTTTTAAAAACACTTATAATTTACTGTTTAATGTAATCTTTAGCAAATCTCATAATGCCTATACATTTTTCATACTTTTTGTATATGGCATACAAAAATGTATATAAAAATAATTACTGGTATTGGACTATTGGTAACTTCAATATTGGTGCATAAATATTGTGAAAGATTAATAGGATGGAAAATTATATTACAGGAAACTCCTTTAAAAGGACTGTTTTTCAAATTGGTCAATAACTAATAAATGGATGACACTCAAATTTATAGTATTATAGCTACCATTCAAAATGTTGGCATTAGGAATTTTTTAAATAAGAAATAAATACTTCTGTTCATCAAGGATTCATTCAGATTGATCGAAATGGACAGCAAATACTAAATACTAATGCTGTGCTTTTGAACTTTCTATTAATTAAAAGAATCCTGAACAATTCGGCTTTTTCATCAGATTTCACAATATTCTTACTCCTAACTGTATCTTCTTTTTTTTTTAAAGAGCAGGTCATATGGTATTTTAAAGTGTCCTAATATGTGTTGGAGTCCCCTACAACAGGTTTAAATGCATCTAAGGTCAGAAAACATTGTAATTTTCTCAAAATATACATGTAATATTAGAGTCGTTTGCCAATGATTAGGAAATGATTCGTTCCAAGTAAGTTTGGAGCAAACCCCTCCCTTCCTCAAGCCTACTCTGCTCTGATTGGTCAGCTGGCCAAGCCTGTTGTGATTGGCACAGAGAGGAGTCCTTGAGCCAAGCACCTTTACAAAAAACAGTAATATAGTACGGAGCCCCGCACATGGCATGCAGGAAAAAATAGTAGGCTAAATCGTGCGCATGATTTACTAATTCGTTCCCTCAATGTACTAAAACGTGCACATGATTACAATTCCGTTCACTTGATTTATAAATTGTGCGCACGATTTAGCAAATCGAGGGAACGCAATAGTAAATCGAGGGAACGCAATAGTAATCGTGTGCACGTTTTAGTACATTGAAGGAACGAATTAGTAAATCGTGTGCACAATTTATTTATTTTTTCTTGCATGTCATGTGCGGGGCTCCGTAATATAGTGCTCCAATCCATTCTTATAATAATGACATAAATTACAAAAGCACTTATGCAAGTGAATCGTGCCCACAGCTAAAGTTCAGCTGCTAAACTGTGAACACTTGGTGGATATGTTAGCCGAGTGCTAGTGTGACTAACTGATGAAACAGTACAGTTTGTAAACCAAAATATGCCTACTGCGATGTTTGAAGAATGACAGACAAAAGACGCTGTCTTAACTTTTAATCAGAATGCAGAACAACTGTATCACATGAGCAGCAGCCTTACACTCTCTAGTGTTTGTTGCATTAACCCTATAACTGCCGATGCAGCACAATAAAAAGCAATTTCACAATGATTATAAAGTCTGTGTGCTAAACTACATTTTTTAATTATTAAACAAAGTAATTAGAACAACATCAGTATACAGTGGGTATATAGTGGGTTCACAGTGAATTATCAGAACTACTTCAGTAAGACAATAATATTGTGCTTTACCTGAAAACCTAAAGCTGCACTAGGTATACATCACATATTAGCACAAAAACTTTTTTTGAGCACTCAACTGAAAATTTACACAGTGTATCAAGCGTACTTACAGGTTGTGATTCAGAGAGCTTATTAGTTAAAATTAAGAAGCTTAAAAGCCAATGAAGATAAAAGCCAAGATTAGAGAATCTAATCTTACATGCACACAACAAAAGGTACGAATTGTATTTCTGTGGTATGGCTAGCAGAAGTGTTTGTGGGCAGGTCAGACTCTTGCCTTGTCCAAATACACACACTTGCAGTCTTGGCCACTTGAGAGCGCGTGCGTGCGACAGGAAGTAAGTGCGCAAGACTGTCCAGATCTTAAAAACGCCAAAGAGCAGGGCCCTTAATGCACACTAAATCCACACTATCTCGAATACTGCTCCAGAGCGGTATTCAAGGCTTAGTGTATCCCATCATGCATTATGTTGTGGAAATAAATCTCGAGACTTTTTGCCAAGATCGTGAGAGGTCACGGAAACCTTTCCAATGTAAGTTAAATATTAATAATAATTAGATATTACATATAATTTGGTAGTAAAACAAAGTGCTACACTTTTTGTTGGTGCAAAGGTGAGTAGCCTATATTTATTTTGTACACCATTTGCAACTGCTTTTTATCACTTAATTAGAAGCACCAGAAATTAAAGTTTGTCCCATCAGGTAATGAAAAGTTGTACACACACTTGTGGTCTTTATCCTCACTTGAACACTTGGGCCAAATACAGGAAATACGTCATATAAGTAGTCAAGTGATCAAGTGCAAAGACCGCAAGTGTGGGTATTTGGACAAGGCATATGTTCGTATTTCGCAGGCAGGCGGGCATTATGCAAATTTGTTACCCAGTGACATATACTGGTAACAGGCAAAAGATTAGAAAATATGACGACTCGTTAAGGTGATTCAGAACCTACTCTCTCTTTTGAGAGACAATATCTTTATTTATCATGCACTTTTTTGATTAACAACTTTGCAGATTGTTTTCAATTAAGGATAGCTACATTACAAACTCCAAAAGAGATAATTTTCAAAAACCCATATGACCTGCTCTTTAAAGATATAGGGGGGAAAAATCACATATTAAATCACATTTGCAATATTTATCATAAAAATTCCAATGCAATTTTCCCCTAAATTGTGAAGTCCTAGCTTATGCAGTATATTAAAACATCTGATGAGGACATGAATGACCTAGCTTTCCAGAAGATGATGGAGAAGAAGAAGATGAAGAAGAAGAACTTACAGCTTCAATACAGCTGAAATGATCAGAAGTGACTGTAAATCTGAGGAACAGAGTTTGTCAGGTAAGCGAACATAAACAACTGCACAATGGGAACCATGTGCCTGACTTTATTTCCTTTTTTCCATACTCCCCTCACTCAGGTCTGCATTACACAGTGTGGGAACATTTAACAACACATGCTTGATCTCTCGCTCTCTCACCCACACACATACTCACACACGCTGCCAAACACTGAGGCCCGTTCGTGCACACCGCCGACCTAAAACTACAGGATCATAAAGAGGAATTCTTTGCGGATGAGTGAATATTTCAGTCCCACGATCCCAGACTAAGGCCTCTGATAAGCTAAAGCTTCCTCTGGGGAAGCACGAGGAGCCATGCAGCTCCGACTCTGTGTGAGGTGAAGCACGTGAACGTGAAGGCTTTACACGGCGGGATGGAGACGGTGGGAGGCCGCTGCCTGCCATGCTACGTCCATTCCGCCCGCTCCATCTCATGATGTCTGGCTGATCACATGACCGGGCCTGTGTTTAATTACAAACACATTTATTGAGGTGGAATGCTTGTAAAGAAAACCTTCTGTGCCAGAAAGGGCTGCAAAAAAAAACAAGACAGAGCATATGAACGGATCAGAAAAATAATGTTGTTAAGAGAGACGGCCAGGCAACAGAGACAATGATGAATGTAATGTGACATGAGTGAACACCTCACCATCTCACAATGTTGAATAAGCAAACAAAAAACCCTCAGAACCCAGGCCTCTCTCGGTTTCTCTCCTGACATATGTTCCCAGTGACTAACCAGAGGTGTTTTATTAACTTTTAAAGCTGTTTGTACCTCTGGGAGTCACGAAAGGAAGAAAATAATCTAAGAGAGAAGGGGGAGAGGGAAGGTCTCTTCACTGCTGGATGTAACTTTTGACAACTCCAAATATAATATACACCCTCTCCCAGACAAAATCAACAACCCAGAATACATAATGTATCAGCCACCTACATTTGTTTTGACCATCAATGAAATTTAAGAGCTGTGACAACAAAATTTTGTTCAAACCATTTTTACAATTTATAAAAAAATTTTAAATAACAATTTTAACAATTTTTTCAACAATTTGTTGAACAAAATGTTGACATCAGGAATTAATACTTCTATTAATCAAGGATTTGTTCAAATTGATCAAAATGGACAGTAAATATTAAATACTAATGCTGTGCTTTTCAAACAAATGTGGCTTTGGTGAGCATAATAGACTTAAAACAAAAATCTTACAGACCTTTGAAGGGCAGTGTATACTTTAAATAAAAATTAAAATAAAACACTACCAGCAAAAGTCAGTCATTTTAATTTGAGCTTTTGAATTTGTGAAAAGATTTTGAGAATTTTAATTTGTGACTGTTCATATGAAAACGGATATTAAATGACAGCAATAGTAATCAAAATTTTAAAATAGTTGGAATAAACACACAATTAAGCATCCTATTCCAGGAGAAAAATATATTGAATATTAACTGATATTAATAAGATAAAAAATATCAACTGATAACTGACATAGTACCAATATACTGTGTGTCTCTAAAGCACAGCCAACACAATAAAACAAGTCAAGAGTAAAAACGATGGCAGTAAGAGCTCCAAACAGGAGGCAGGTCATAACAGCGCATTACCCCAGTGAGAGTGAACCCAACGAGGCAGCAGGCCTGATCCTGTCCAAGTTCCCTCTCCACAGTGCTACTCATTCATTTTTAAGTGTGATGAGGGATAAAAAGCACGGCTGGAAAGCAACACGGTCCACAGAGACTCATAACCAGCCATAGAGCCTATCCATCTGCAATTTCTGCTGTTTAAATATAGCACATATCATCATTAGTCTTACTCTCCTCTCGATTTCCTTGTCTCTCTCTTTCTTCATGTCAATGCAGACTGATATCCACCACCATTGGAAAGGAAAAATCACAAATGAGACCTCAGTTATTTCTGCGTTAAAGGTGATTTCCTTGTTATCAGACTGATTTGTGATTTCAGACGGTTTCTGGTTTCAGATGGTTACTCCATAGAGATATGTGATTTGAAATCTTCCATCTTTTACCATGGGCTCTCAGTTCTGCAATCAGGTTGTTTTGAGCCAATCACCGGAGCTATAAAATAAATTATTTTATGGCAGATAACCATTTAATGCCCAATATTAAAATGTGTATTAATTTAAACTATTTTGTCTAAATACATTAAAAATAACACACACAACAGTCATGATACAACTCTAAAACCAAGGAGAAATTACATAAGGGTAAAGCTGATTGGCAGATGGTATGTTTATGTCGTAGAAAACTAAAACTGAACTTAAAATAAAAATATATTTTAATTTCTATAAATAGTAAATTGTTCTAAATAGTAATATTTAATATAATATTATGATAGAATTTTATAATATTAAAAAAACACATATCAAAATGACTAAAAATACTAAAATTTTAAATATAATCAAAACATTGGCGATTATTAAAAACCGTAACCTTTTTGAAAAACCAGCTTGACCAGGCTAGGAGACCATCTAAACCAACTTATGCTGGTTCAAGATGGTCTTTTCATCAGGTAAATCATGACCAGCAAAGTGTGTAAAAGTTCTGAGAACTTCTGCAGTAAAATTCCTTGATGAATAGAATCTGATGCACCTTGATTTAATCATCTCTCATCCAAATTTGACTTTACAGCACTAAAGCCCATTAAGTGGAATCGATGATCAACACCCTGAAGTTTGTTTTGGAGAGTTATGAGAGGTGAAAGCACAGCTGTGGTTCCATCGAGATGGAAATCAGAGGCCCTTGTGGGACACAGACACGGCTGGGTTCTGAAGGGAGCAGAGAGGAGAGACACACAAACACGTTGACACGACACGCAAACATACATGCATATGGCTCGATGACAGAAACTGCTACTAGTGTAAGAGCAGCCAATGTCTCTGTCCTCAGAGAACTCCCTGCATTATTCAGAGATTGTTAATAATTAAACAGTGAGCTCATTGCAAATGATGTATCTACATTCGAACTCACAGCTACGAGTCTACTGCCAGTTCAATCTGAGGATTTTTTGCTGAGACACAGAGAGATTATGACACTTCACTGTCACATCTCTCTTAAAGGCAGGAGCCTTGCTCTCTCAGTCCCTCCAGAGCTAAGCACAGCCCTCACGGCTGCTCCCTTTCTCCAAGCTCATGCTGTTATATCTTTCCTAACATAGTTGAGAATCATCTTTAAACAAAGTTTGGTATAAAAAAAATCTGAAACTTAAACATTTATTGGTGATAAAAAAAACAAACAAAAAAACTGTTTTTGCCTATGGATGTTCATTCGTGTCTTTTTATTTTTGTTTTTTAAATTGAGTCCCAGTTTCATAACATAACATGAATAAAATATCATTTTTCAAAATTGTTATTTTTTAAAAAAAATCGTATGCGCTAAACAATGGAATGACATGAAAAAATACTACATTTACAAAAAATAAATAAATAAATTAAATAAAATGGTGGCCAATGCTTTAAAAGTGTTTTATCCATAAAAAACAAAGCACTGTTTTGAAAACCTCTTAAAATAAAGTAAAAATACCAGATGAAAATGTTGCCATGTACCAAAACAACATGTAACACTATTACTAAAAGTAAAATAAAAGCTGAATAAGTTCAAATTAAAAATAAAAACTAATTCCAAATATTAAGAAATACTATAACAGTATATAAATAATACTAAAATAACAGTTTGACACAAAATACAGTAAGTCAAGTCAAGTCACTTTTATTGTCACATCACCACAGCACATGTGCCTTGGTGAGTGAAATTCTTGGGAGTGTGCTCCAGAAATTGCAGAAACAATTTACATATAACCATACAGACTTCAACAGATGACAATGTGCAATATGCACATACATATAGTAACTACACACAGTGTACTATTAGACATACTTACAGTTAGCACTACACTTTATATGCAATATGTACATACATACAGTTAGCACTACACATTATACACTATACACAGTATGTACAAATTCTACATTATGTAGACATATATACGCATAAAAATATGCTAAGGTGCAACAGATTATACATGAACTGAATACACAAAATGTCATGGATGTGCATTGGATGGTATCCAGTGGTAGCAGGTAGATTATTGTATTAAATGCAGTGTGTATGTGTAGTCCAGTGTTGAACTGTTGAAGTTAAAGTGCAGTGTGTGGCATAACATATTGTGGGAGTATTCTGTAGGGTGCTGTAGGGTGTATTAGTTTTGACTGTTCATTAGTCTGTTAGCCTGAGGGAAAAAGCTATCTCTCAGTTGGCTAGTGCAGGATCGGATACTGCGGAGACATCTTCCTGAGGGGAGAAGAGAGAGCAGTCTGTGGGACGGGTGGCTGCAGTCACTGACGATCCTCCGGGCTTTCCTTATAGACCTTCTGGTGTAGATGTCCTGGAGGGAGGGAAGCTCACTTCCAACAATGTGGCGGGCAGTTCGCATGACCCTTTGCAGAGCTTTGCGGTTGCCAGCGGTGCTGCTTCCAAACCAGGCAGTGATGCAGCCCATCAGGATGCTCTGTATAGTGCAGGTGTAGAATGTTCTGAGGATGCTGGGGCTCATTCCAAACTTACTCAGCCGTCTCAGGAAGAAGAGGCGTTGCTGTGCCTTCATCAGCACTGCATCAGTGTGTGTAGACCAGGTGAGATCCTCACTGATGTTAACGCTGAGGAACTTTAAGCTGTGTACCCGCTCCACAGGTGTCTTGTCGATGGTGATGGGTGTGTGTTCTCAGCTCTGTCTCCTGAAATCCACCACCAGCTCCTTGGTCTTGTTGCTGTTGAATGAGAGATGGTTCTCCTGACACCATTTAGTCAGGGTGCTCACCTCCTCTCTGTAGGCCGTCTCATCATTGTTGGTGATCAGGCCTATAACCGTTGTGTCGTCAGCGAATTTGACGATGATGTTGGAGCTGTGTGTGGCTGTACAGTCATGTGTGTACAGGGAGTACAGGAGTGGGCTGAGGACACAGCCCTGAGGAGCACCAGTGTTGAGGGTAAGCGGTGATGAAGTGTTGTTGCCCATTCTGACAACCTGACTTCTGCCTGTCAGGAAGTCCAGGATCCAGGTGCACAGAAATCCGTTAAGTCCCAGAGTCTGGAGCTTCGCAACAAGTGTGGCAGGCACTATGGTGTTAAATGCTGAGCTGTAGTCCACAAACAGCATTCTCACATAGGTGTTCTTATTTTCCAGGTGGAAGAGAGCAGTGTGTAGGGTGAAAGCAATAGCATCGTCTGTGGAATGGTTGCTACGATATGCAAATTGTAGCGGATCCAGTGAGGCAGGCAGCACAGAGCAGATGTAGTCTCTGACGAGTCTCTCAAAACACTTGCTGAAGATGGGTGTAAGAGCAAAGGGCCTCCAGTCATTCAAGCATGTGATTTTATTTTTCTTTGGTATGGGCACAATGGTGGATTTTTTGAAGCACGAGGGAACCACAGACAGAGAGAGGGAGAGTTTGAAAATGTCTGTGAAAACTCCGGCTAGTTGGAATGTGCATGCTCGGACCACACGGCCTGGGATGCCATCAGGACCCGCAGCCTTGCGGATATTCACCCTTCGGAAGGATCGGGTTACATCCACGACAGAGATGGAGAGTGCACTCACCTCTTCTGCAGCAGCCGCGAGAGCGCTCTCTGTGGTGTCGTGAGCCTCGAAACGAGCATAAAAGTTATTAAGCTCATCCGGTAGAAAGGCGGCAATGTTCACAGTAGCTGGTTTATTCCCTTTAAAATCTGTGATGTTATTGATGCCCTGCCACATGCTTCTTGCATCATTGGGGTTGAATTGTTCAACTTTGTTTTTATATTGTCTTTTTGCGGCTTTGATGGATTTCCTGAGATCGTAACTGGCTTGTTTGCGATCATCAGCGTTTCCGAATTTAAAAGCGGATGTCCGCGCTGCTCGAACATTGCTATTAATCCACGGTTTTTGGTTGGGGTAGATGCGGATTGTTTTTGTCGGCACTACATCTTCTACATGTTACAGTTTCTGAGTACGCCTCTATGTCGTCATCAGATGCTGCCCGGAACATGTCCTAGTCCACGTGATCAAAACAGTCCTGTAGAATAGCGTCTGATTGGTCCGACCAGCATTGAATTGTCCTGAGGGAGGGTGCTTCCCGTTTCAGTTTCTGCCTATAAGCAGGCTGGAACAGAATGGAAGAATGATCCGATTTGCCGAAAGGTGGGCGGGGGAGAGATTTGTAGGCGTCCCAGAAAGGAGGGTAGCAGTGGTCCAGTGCACAATCACCATTCGTGTTGATGGTGATGTGTTGAAAATATTTTGGAGCTATTGTTCTGAAGTTGGCTTTGTTAAAGTCCCCTGTAACAATAAACACCGCATCTGGGTATGCGGTTTCCTGCTCACTTATATTCCCATACAGTTCCTTGAGTGCCTGGTCTGTGTTGGCTTGAGGGGGAATGTAAACAGCTGTGATTATGACCGCTGTAAATTCCCTCAGTAGCCAGAATGGTCGACAAAGAAGCATATGAAATTCCAGATCAGGGGATTAGAAGGATTTAAAAGAGTGTAGGTTCCTTTCATCACACCACGAGTTGTTGATAAAGAAACAAACGCATCCACCTCTGCTTTTCCCTGTGAGGTCTTTCGTTTTGTCCGATCGGTTCACGGAGAACCCCGTAAGCTCTGGAGTCTGGAACCACTGCAGACATCCAGGTTTCTGTGAGGCAAATAATGCAGCTGTCCCTTGTTTGGTTGGTATGAGATATGTGCCCGCAGTTCACAGAGTTTGTTGTCCAGTGACTAAACGTTAGCCAGCAAAATGGTTGGGAGAGGAGGTCGGAGGGGACGACGTCTGAGTCTGACAAGGATGCCAGCTCTCTTCCCCCTTTTCTGGCGGAGTTTCCTCGGTCGTGACCGTGCAGCCCAGACAAAGGGCTCTGATGCAGTGTTTGTAAACAAAGTGCCAGCATTCAAGAACTCAGTCCGGATTGCGTTTCGCTACGTAGGAACCTATATTTAAAAGCGTGTGTCTATCATAGACAGTTATACAAACAACATCCAACACGTAGGACAACAAAATAAAAAAACGAAAAACTGCAAAGTTTACTCGGAGCTCACAACACGGAGCCCATGCTCGGCTCCATCTTGGATACACCTTGGATACATTTTGGATACATGAGTAACGTACATGTACAGAAGAAAATATGTATTGCAACAGTTGTATAGACAGTTGCATAACTTTTATAACCTTCATATTATTTGCTTTCTGTATTGTACTAATTTGACAATTAGATTGACTTAATAAATTCATTAAATGTAAATAGTAATAAAAAACAATAAAAGTGACAAAAGCACATAACAAAACTTCTAAAAAATAACTAAAATTAAAATATACAAATAAAAATTTCAAAATATTAATAAAAACTATAATTATACATAATACCAAAATAACACTATCACAAGAACACAATCAGTCTCTAACAATTAGCAACTATTCAAAATCTTGACACTTTATTTACCCCACCAATATTTTGTGCATCCCTATCTAGCATCCAAAATCTGCATAGATTTCAGAGACTTGGCCTGGCAAGTAATGCACGTGCTCTGACATGTGCGGTGGTGCTCATGCGGGTGACCTGAGTCCAGCTCGAGCCATTCCCCTTCTTCTTCCTTTTGTTTTCTATCATCTTGATCATTCAAACGTACATCTAATATGTGTTGTGACGTTTCATTGTTAGAATAAATGCTGAAGTAGGAAAAACCAAAGCATATCTAGCATGTAACGTATATACGTTTCCGCTTCCACATGCTACATTACTTAGACATAAAGTACAGCAAATAGATGGCTAAGTACTACTAATATTCATTCATTAAACACAAAAGTAATGTTTTCTCTTTGACCCGCATTAGAAGGGTTGGATTGTAGCTTTTCTGCACAGTTAGAGTGATGTCACGGCTTTTTCCCAGCCGTTGTTTGAGTGTGTTACATAATCAGAGAAGCTCAAGCATCCCTGCAGCACTGATGACATCACACTCTGAGTCTGTCCATTACACGAGAGAGAGAGGAATAGAAGGAATAAAGAGAGGAAAGAGATTAAAGCGAGCGAAGGGAAAGGAAAGCAAGAGAGAGAAAAAAGAAAAAAATCTACACGCTACATATGTGTATCAGCGTTTAACAGCAGAGCATGAAATCCCAGCAGGCCAGCTAAAAATAAATGCATGTAACAAGGCAGAAGAGTGAAACCGAGATGGCTCTTCATCCTCAGCATAGACTTCTCCTCATGTACTCCTTTATTTCATTACAGCACAGGGGTCATGACGGCCTCTCGCTGGCCAGCGCTGTAAGAAATCATGAAGATTCACTAAGGAATGAGAGAGAAGCTGGTGAACGTGTGTGTATGCGACTTTCTCACGACAGTGGAATTCCGCAGCTGCTCACGTGCACAGGGTGAAGCAACCTCAGCACGAAACACCAATCGCCCTGTTAATGAGGAGCCAGCTGCTTGTGCCGCCCATTTAGTACACCGACTCACTGTAGGTTGCGACTATAGGGTCATTCCTGTTATACAGTACATTGACTTGTCTCCATACTATGCTGGATGAAAAAGTGAAACTACATTTTTAAATATGGAAATCATTTTAGTTAGTTTAATTTTATTATAATTTCACAATTGAACACAATGATGAATATTTTTATTGCTTTGGTTTTAGCGAATGTTGCTATTTTTGCAGTTACTGAACTTTGTCCACTTTCAACATAATATTTATTCAAAAATGATTTAAGAAAAAACATTTATGAAATAACACTTGATTTACATTTGGTGATTAAAGCATTAAACATAATATTTTATCAATAGTAAATGTAACTAAATATAACATTAATATAGCTTAAAGGGATAGTTCACCCAAAAATTAAAATTTGATGTTTATGTGCTTACCCCCAGAGCATCCAAATGTAGGTGACTTTGTTTCTTAAGTAGAAGACAAACTAAGATTTTTAACTCAAACCGTTGCAGTCTATCACTCTTATAATGTAAGTGGATGGGAATCACAGACTTATAAGTGCATTACCACCACCTATTTCTCAAATGGACCACTGACTCTCCTAATTGAGATTGTAGATAGAGTGTCAATGCTCCATTTGAGAGATAGGTGGCACTTATAGGATGCACTTATAAGTCTCCTTAGCCCACGATACTGCGTTGCATTTGAGAGATGAAGAACTCCGGTATGAACCAAGTGAAACTACGATTTGACAAAACAGCTCAAATCCGCATAAGGAAGTTAAAATAGCACGGCTGCATCAACAGATGCGTTTTTATATCACTTTTGCATTTGTTAACACTATCAGGTAGGTTTAGGGTTGGGTTTGGTGGGGGATATTTTCGACACGATAGAGCATTAACTTTTAGCGATACCCCTTGGATATTTGAGTTATGAACCACCGCAATGCATACCTGAAGCAACGTAATACAAACACAGCAATACGTGCCTATATCAACATAACAAATATGTGCCAGGGTCTCGTATTGAACCCGCATTTTACCACTACTCACTGGATGTTTCACTTTGAAACTGTCGCAAAACGTGCAGTAAGGTAAATAATAATGGCATTGCATGTATTTAGAGTCACATTTTTCAAATCAGCCTGGGTTGAAATGATGACATCGTTTTTGGTTTAACTATCCATTTAAAATGTCCTCTTGGCAAATTGAAATGAGAAGGTAATTAATGAAATTTCAGGATGGCATCTGAAAGATATATGATCCAGTGGCTCAACATGCACCACTGGACACTACATATGTTTCAAAAAAGCAACATATTGAAGAACACCCATTAGGAACACACAATATTTAAACCTTAACATCCAACGTACATTTGCGCTGTTCAAGTTTTAGTACAGACTAACCAGAAAACACATGCAAACACTTTAATGCAGGAATTTGTGATACAAACACAAGCTGCAATACTGAAACAGTAAGTATTTTGTAACTGTTCCTCCAGTCCACGATTAACATTACCTGTCATCTTTACCTATGCCAAATTTTAAGAATTACAATCAAAAGATATTCAGGCCTGTTTTTAAAACAGGACTGCTGGAAACACCTTTTAATGGACGGGCGTTTTTGAGTGAATTTAATACCTTGCAAACATGAGGAGTTTGATAGTTCAGGAAGTTCAGTGGGTTTAGTGTCTCAAGACGTTTCTCTGTGACCTTGAGGTGAATTCAATTTATCAAAATACATGCCTCCCTTGAGGTACTGTCCTTGGCTATCCATTTTAGTCTCCCTGGGAGAGGCAGCTCAAATATGTCCTGAGTCTGTTAAAATTGATTTCATTATAAAGGAAAAAACGCATTAATGAGATTAATGGTGTGCAAAGATGTCTATGTTAACTGTGATTTATTGCTCTGGTTACACAGCAAATCATGCCGAGAAATACCAATTAGATGCTCGGGCACTGATGATAACGTCCCCACAGATGTCACAAGGCTCAACGGCTCAAAGTGGTGGTTCCTGGGTTTCCACTTACTGAAGCCCCGAGATCACAGAGAATTGCGCTGAGATGAAAAAGAGCTAATTCGCACTGTTATCTACCATAATTTACTCACACTTCATAATGTAACACTGTTAAGTGTTAATGTGTATGTTAACGATTACAGCAACATTTTATGAGAATGTCTAATTACGCCACTTCTTTATCTGGAAGTACCGATACTATGAGAGCGACGTGCCCTAGGCTGCTATGTGGAAAGTTGCTTCATTGTGGTTTGTGAAAGAGCTGTAGATGGGTTCGGCTTGCAGGTATACTACATGAGTCAGAACACAGACCCATGCAAGGACAAGAAAACCTCACACCACTTCCACACAACATCTGTGGGAGTGTGGGTGGGCAGGTGGATGTGTGTCTGTGTGTGTGTGTTCAGGGATGTGTGTCGTCGTTTGTGTGAGTAGACATCCTATGTAGTAATTTTTTCTCCATAGAAGATATAGACTGGTTTATTGTCAGAAATAATTGACAGATCTGAACATTGCATGTAGGGATGCTCATTTCGATTAATTTTCCCGACCGACAACCGCCGCTCGTTAATCGATTATTAACCGTTAACTGATAAGATTATAATATTGAATTGGCATTAAATGCAAATAAAATTGACGCGTATCTGTGACCCTTTAAAAAAATACAAACTTTTTTTTTTTTTTTTTTTTATCAAAGGGTTTATTTTAACGTGCAAAGTGCAAACAGCAGCATACAGAACAGATCAACAACAGAACCTGGATTCAGTTTAAATTTCCACGCACCTGCAGCATTTCTGACAGTGAGAGAGAAAAATAGAATAAAATAATACAAATAAAAAACAAAATAGGCCTACACTAAATATATTTTTTAAACTTAAATAATTAACAAATTAAGATGACAAAAAGAAAACACTGAATCCGTTTGAACGAAGCTTTCAAAAACCGGCAATTTTTTCGTTAGACTAAGATTTTTCGTTAAATAAAAATAGCTGCCCTACCTCAACACCTTGTCTAATTTTTATTTAAAAAAGCAACATATCAACGTGATGTGGGATCAGTCTGGAGCGCAGCCTGTTGACAATTAGACCCGCGGCAGAAAACAAAGCAGCACACATTTCAATAAGTTTTGCTTTTGCGGCTTCTTTCTCCGTTTGTGCAAAAATTACCATTGAACAGATTCTCTGCGTTATCTCCTCAGATCGCCCTTCATCGCATCTTCTCCCTGATAACATGGAGGGCAAAGTTTGTTGCCCTTCATCACTCGAAGCTTTAGGGTGTTTGCTTCGTAAATGGTGCTGCATCGTACTTGTGCTACTGCTGTATTTTAATACGGCGCCGCATAATTTACAGGTAACTTCGTCGCCCTTTCTGTTAAAATGATCCCACACAGTGCTTCTTTTCGCTCGCTTCATTCTGCTTCCCTTGCTCGGAAAAAAAAAAAATTCTTCAGGCATGTGTCACGTGTGTGGTTGCGCGTGCCGACGCGCTCCGTGAGTTAATAAATATAAGCTATATAGTAGGCTATTTTATTTTTAAACCATGCAGCAAACTAAAAAATAGAACCTTAAAAAAACGTTTTAAACCGTTTAACTGATAGTATTAATCGGTCAAAATTTTTACTTTCGGTTAACGGTTAAACGGTCAATATGAGCATCCCTAATTGCATGCAGCTGCACATGCTTTCTATACACAACAATTTTTGATAAAACCTGTATATGCTAGACCCTAGTGACCCTGCGGACTGCAAAATACATGCTTAACATTACACTCAAGTTACACTATACTGTATGTTACACAATATACAGTAAGCTACATGCTACAACCTATGAGCTACTGTATACACTACACATTGTACAGTACCTTACATGCTACACGACATGCTACATCTTACACACTATATACCACTTTCTACACACTACACACTGTGAAAACTATAACAGTCAGGCTGTGGAGGTATTTTACACACTATATGTTTTTCCAGTACATGACTTACTTTTCTTCAGAAACCTACTTGCTTTGGGGAATGATTCTGACAGCTAGAAGCAAATATTTGTGAGATGAGATTACAGCTACAGTAAATCAAGTCTAAGCCTGACCCAACATTTCATCATCAAAGATGATGCAAACCCTGATTTCAAGCAGGTGTGGATGTCCTATAAACGCCTGGAAGGCAAAGAGTAATGGTGCTTCTCATATGCACAATAACACAGATGCATTACCGGACCCTTTTCTGCCTGAGTCTTTAGATTATGACTCTGGGTTCGCATGAGTGATTACAATGATTTCCATGTTTTGATGTTGGCCTTCTCAAACTATTCAAGGAACTGGGGGAATTTGCAACATTGTGCAACATCATCTCGATATCCATTTATAGCAAAGCTCAAATGTGTATACAAACCCACATACACAAAAACAGATACACCCTACGAGAATGAGAGAGAGCTAAAGATGCTGATTTGCAGCGACACATCGCGTGTAGCAGGCTTCGTCGTCATTGCGCTGAGTAATTTGACATTTAACCCACCCCCCCCACATGCCTGATCCCAGACCCCCTTACGAATCACAGTGGAAAGATCATACCCCCAGCTTCAACACGCTGACAATGTATAATATAATGTGTAATTTATATCATTAAAGTATTATAGACGTTCTAATAAAGGGATGAACATTTTTGGACTAAATACAATAATCGTTTCTTACTGTCATCTTTCTTTCTGTGTAGGCTGCGCACATCCAGAAAGTAAGAGAATTCATCTGCATTAATTTGAGCTAATTCATGTGTATGAATAATGTGTTTGTGTGCATTTAGTCATCCTGTCATTTTCAGTGGTGAACCAATGCATTCAGACATCAAAGTGCTCAGATAGCAGGAGATAATATACAAGCAACATTCATATCAGTCTTGCCAGCTCCAAGTAAAGCAGGTAACTAAGATTCAGCCCAATACCTTACACATCTAAATGAAAAAAAAAGGAAAATGTAATAAACATTAATAATAAATTCACATTAGAAAATAATAAAAAAAAAATGTTTTTCTTATTTGAAATTATACACTTCAGCACTTGACTAATATTTCCGTTTATAATAATTTATAATACAAATTGCAATTATAGATACAACTTCCCTCATGTGCGCATACACACACACAGTCTTGCACATTCTGACCTTCTCATCTACATGTGACAGAGCTCCTCGGGCCAGTGCATCCTCCTGAATCCACATTACCACTGTCCTCAGCCTGTCATACTGTCCGCAGGCCATTCTTTATGTAGAGTTACATCACAGCACCACAATCAAACACACACTACATATACACACTCAGCTGAAATGCATGCTTTGTTTAACTCCAAACACACGCTCGTAATGTGATGTAGAACGTTGTAATGAAAGGACAAGTCTATATGTTATATGTAACAGAATGGAACAATAATGCAAGTATAATTTTTTTTTATAATATTTCACAATATTACTGTTTTTTTTACTGTACTTTTGATCAAACAAGATAATTCTAAAATAGAACAAGAAAAAAAGTTGTACCTAGCCCAAAACACATTTTTAAAAATGATAAAAATGATAATTATATTATAAATATACATAATTATCATATGTTTTAAACTTTGCCACATAAATCATCCCATATGTGAGACGAGATGATAAATGGATTTTTTGCCTGGTAGATAGGGGAAAAAAGTGGAAAACAACCATAAACTGACACTGAAATAATAAATCTAGGGATGAGAATATCATACAGACTTTAGGACAAATTAATCTGATAATCTGATATAGAGAATTGCTAAATGTTATTAAATCATCTTAGCAACCACATGGCAACATCCTTTTCAACCAGAGTTTCCACACCTTTAACAAACTCCAGCCTGCCTGGACTTAAAGAAACAACATCCCCTCTGGGAATCTTGCTTGCATGAAGCATTTCTCTTTTTTCATATCCTCTGCCTCAGCATTTCCCACAAATCTCTCCTCAAAGGGAGTGGAGTCACAGGAAAAAGATTGTGTCTAAAAGATCCAGGTTGAGCCACCAGGGAATGTCTCCTGAGAAAGCCTTGGTTTATTTTGAGTGATGCGCTTTTACTTTGAGTTTCTTGTTTATCTGATGGTTGCTCAGGGAGGTAAAACATGGAAACAAAAAAAAAGCGTCTTAAGGGTTCTCTTTCTCCACTCTGTACTTGTGGCAGGAGGGAGGCTGGACCAAAACATATGGCTTTGAAGCAAAGTGGAAGTAGATCTGTGGGTCTCCATGGAGATGTTCTCATGTTCTACCCAGTATAGGAAAAAAATTATGACAACAACAAAAAAAAATAAAAACAAGAATAAAATGCACCCACTAATAGCACAGGCCACAATTTTTCATATTGGAGATTGAGCATATTAGAATGATTTCTGATTTATGAATGTTAATGTTAAGATTGGGATTGTGATTGTGATTGTTCAAGATTGCAGATTGAAGAATAAATTGTATATAAATTATATTTTACAATATATTAAAATAGAAAATGGCTTTTTAAAATTGTAATAATGTTTCACAATATTACAGCTTTTATAGTATTTTTGATCAAATAAATGCACACCTGTTGAGCGTAAGATACTTTTTTTCCAAAACCATGAAAAATTCAAACCGACTCCTGATTTTTATATATTTTATTTTCATTTTTATGAAGTATTATAATTGTTTTCTAAAAATTATAAGTATTATAATGGTCAATATCCAATATGCTATATGGTGCATTCATAGTGTGTATGTCTGTAGGAGCAAAGAGTAAAATGAAGAAACAGAGAGAAAGAGTTAGTGACAGTCTCTCAAAAGAGAGAGACAAGCTGTGTTTATAACTGCAATATTGGCGTTTTGGTAAAGCGCATGGTAAGCACATTTTCAGTGCTTTCTGTCTCTCAAAAGAGAGAGACAAGCTGTGTTTATAACTGCAATATTGGCGTTTTGGTAAATGAGCCTTTGTTTGAGGCGAGGGTGGTGTAAACTGTAAACAAAGGCCATGTTAAGAGCACACAACACTCTGTAAAGAAGGCATTGTGTCCAAATCAGGAGTTCCTATGCGAACACTGACCGCTTCCATGGGTCTTCATTGGACACTGTAGAATAATGCCGTTTCTTCCTCAGACTTTGACAAGTAAGCAGTTCTGCTTCATTAGAGCCCTCTGGTGAACATGAATATGACTGACACAGAGGAAAAAACTCTCTCTCCCATTACAAAACATTCACTATTGAGGACGATACAGGCTTTTTATGAATTGTACAGAACCAAAAAAGGGCAACTTAGTTCACTTGCAGCTTTCCGTTTCAAGTGGTAGAAAGTTGTTAAATGACCAAGCTGTGTTTGCTTGCATGCTGAATGTTCATCTTTTCATAATGTGCGTGTTTGTTTTCTGTGTGTGTGTGTATGTGTGTGTATTTTGTCAATGTGAGGTACAGGTAAACCACTTGCCTAACTACCCATGCAGCATTCTCTTGCAACAATTGCTCCCCGATTTTACTCCCATGGTGTATAGACATACATCCCACTGATTTAAATCGCTTTTTTCTTGTTTTTTCTGGACATCTCTATTGTCCCCTTCTCTGTCTCGTGGCTTTTATGTGACTGTATTCTTTGCTGTTGTTCTTTGCATCCTCTTTTTGGGCACGTTTAGGTCATGCGTAAGGTGACTTGGTACATTTATAATCAGACCCACAGTGCTAATGTGAAAATTTTAGGTTTTTTTTTCTGTACAATTTCAATAAGTAACAATAAGGTTTTTTTTCAGTGAATGGGCCAAAAACAGTCAACACATTTCTTAGAAATAAAGATAAATATAGTCATCAACCGAAACGGGAGGTTTGGAATGACATGATGTTGAGTAAATAATGACAGAATTTTTTATTTTGTATTTTTAATTAGTTTTAAGTGTTTATTTTTATTATTTAGTTATTTAGTACTTCAAATTTAAACTAAACTAAAATGAGAAATTATGCCTTGTCAACTAGCTGAAATAAAATTTAATTTTTTTTTATATTTTGTTAATGTTAAATATTCTTTATCATTTTTAGTTTTTTAATTTTAGGTATATTCCTTGGGTGAACTATGTCTTTAATAGCACTATTAAAGACATATTTACATTACAGAATTTTTCTTGTGACTACCGAACAGAAATGTAGAAAGAAAATGTGTCGGCTGAGCACTAAAAAGATAAAAACCATATTGTGGTCCTCCTGACATCAGCATGGCAACCACAAAGAGAAAACAAAGAGAAAATAGACAGGTGAAAAAAAGGTGAGAGCAGGCATTTTATTCCATGTGTAGTCACATTTCAGCTGAGCAGTCCTACACACTCTTTCTGCAGTAAGCCTAAGGTCAGCACTGCTCTCAAAGGTCAGGTCACATGACTCATCTGCTAGGCAAATGTCCAACTGCGTACATAGAAATACAAAAACAGGAGCACACTTCAGTTAGAGGAAGTCAACACAACATAATAAGATCAGAATTTATTGGTTAGCTGTAATTGTTCAGATCAATAATTTATTTGTATTAAAATACTATATTTAACTTGTATCAATGATTTGTCAAAAAAAAAAAAAAAAAAAAATCAGTTCCAGTGGGTAAACTTTTTATGTAAAGTTAATTACTGATATTGGTTCAAAGGTCATAATCTATTATCATGGCTTCCAGTCAGTCACTGTTAACGCTTGAGCAGCATTAAATGCCGTGTGACAGACAATAGGAGTTGATGGATGAAGAGATAATTAACAGCTCATTAACTTCAGTAATCAAGCTAATGACGGGTTGTCTGATTGTTATGATGCATTTGTGAATATTCAGGAAGTGCAGAGGAGGATTTGTGCACAGGCAGAACTCCTGAAGATTCACGGGAGAGCAGAGCACATGAAAAATTAAATGACTACCCATACACTAAGGATGAAAGAATGCTGAGAAAGGGAGATTCTGCCTGCAAAGCCCAATAAACAGAGAGAAAGAGAGAGCTTATATTGTGAGGAATAAAATGATTATAATTTATTAAATAATTATGAAATATTATGATAATTAAAACATTTATAAAAAATGTTATTATTTATTTGATTTAAAAAAATTAATCAGTGCTTTTTATTTAAAAATATATTATACAATACATATTTCTTGTTACGGAAAAGCTGAGAAATCATTTTAATATGCTGATTTGTTATTAATTATTATTAATGTTGAAAACAGTTGTGCTTTTAATATTTTTGTGGAAACCATGATCAGGATTCTTTGATGAGCAAAGTTCAAAACAAAGTTCAAGAGAAAGTTCAAATAAATGTTTTAATAAATGCTGAAAATATAAATATTACACTGTATAAATGTATTTACTATTGCTTTTAATTAATTTAATGCAAACTTGGTGAATACAGTTTTAATATCAAAGGCAAAACAAGTTATTTTTGTTAACGGCATCATAATAGGTCTCCAGTCTACTGTCACTAGGGGTTGCACAACTACTGATTTCTGCTAGTCGATTTCTTATTTAAAAAATGCTCGAGTTACTCGACTACTCGTGGTTCATGCTACTGTAAATGAAAGGACATTAAGTAGATCTTATCAATAAACGCTTATAAATTTATTGCCTAATGCAACAATTAAATATGTAAATTGTCAAAACTTTATAATTATGAAATTAAATATTAAAATTTTGATGTAACAGTATTTGTATCTGTATTTGTATCTGTAACAATCACTAAATTATTCATATCTGCATTCGGATAAAACCAGGTTGAATGTTGTACAGTTACTTGATAAGACCGTTATGACAATTTTTTTTTCATAGTTACAGTTTCACTGAACAAGCATGCTGTTAAACTAAAATAATTATTAATTTCTGAAAATATATTTATCATGCAAGCAGAGAGATGTCATAACAAATGTTTAGTGATCATTTGAACAAGCACATTTTCATTACGCAGAACTCTTTAAGCGAGTCTTTTTTGGAACTTCACTAAACATATGTGCGTGTGCCTGCAACGCAAACCAGCAAAAGATAAAGATGCAAACATGTAGGCCAAGTAGAAAATGTATCTGTATCTAAGTTGATTTTTAGCCTACTCTTGAGAGAGAACTGGTTTGTTTTTTGAAAGACCTAGATGCGCAATGGGGCTGTTTGATTGGTGAGCGTGCTGTGCTTATTCCATTCATTCGTATCAGATCGTAGCCTAAGGTTTACATCATTGCCTTTTAAATATATACAAATAATAGAACTTGTATGATGTATTATTATAGGTGATATTACTCTTGCCAAGCTCTGATTTCTGAGAGAGGCACGGAGAGGCAACAGCAATGCGGTGTTTGATTTGCGCTCTTTTCATTCATAAAGTTTACATTCATTTACTTCACACTCTATTACGTTACTTTAGTGGTCTGTGTATAATATTGCGCTGATCCACTGGTTCAACTGTTATCTAGCAAACACCAGACTGTGCCAGCCTCAGCCGAATATTTTTGATTAATTATTCCTTGTCCGTTATTCGTTTTTGAAGCCATTCTTCGTGCCATTCCGAATACAGTATTCGGCTTCGGGCACACCCTAATTATTACATTACATATTTTAAATTTACATGCAACATAGATAAAGTCATAGAAAGTAACAGCTACACGCAATATTGTAATCCTAAAATTCAATCGTACTTGCAAACTCTGTGCATGCATTATGGTTAATGCATGCTCAAGTAGTCGATTGTTCCCGACTGGGCTGACTAGTGGTCGAAGTAGTCGATCACTCGATTACTCGACTAGTCTATGCAAGCCCTAACTATCACTTTGTCAAAAATAGCCTAAACTCTTGATGTGCAAATTTCTTGTTTGACATTGATTCTCACAGTCTGTAATGATAATTTAGGGTCTTCATTAATACATTTAAATAGTGTTGTCATTCCCAACACTTGTGTATGTGTAGTAAAAACCAGGTTTGAATATCAGGATAAGAGCAAGACTTATTCTCTAGTGTAATGTGTAGACTTCTACAGCTGTATTAAAGGAAGAATAGTTTCAAACAGCAGAGTAAGGAAACCCTCAACCTGTGCCAAGGCGCCAGGCTGGTGTTGGAGACGGGTGGGGGAGCGGGCATCTGGACACGAGCGAGAGCTTAAGAGCACAGCTCGCTCTTTAACGGCGAGATCAAGGAGATGCTTGGCAAGAAACACAGCCTCCTAAAACTCCAGGACCCCACTTGGAAACATTCACCCAAATCCGCCCACAGAAAAAAACACAAACAAAAGCAGGCAGGCCACGCTGTGTTACAGACGCAAAGCTGCTCCCTTTACACCTCATAACAGCAGAGCTGGGCTGTTACACACTGAGCTCACTGCAGATACAATGGCTCCACATGGAAAATGACCTCCTGCTCTGTTTTATTTCTGGACAGATGTCAAATCTTATGTTTTGCTCTATCTCACCATCCATAAGACTTGACATTCCTCTGTATTCACTGCAGATTAAGTGTTTCCCTCAAGCCTAAAACACTCCACTTTTCTACTTTATCCAAATATAAAATATAAAAGTCATGCCAACGCACATAAAATAACAGTATTTATGACATACAGTGGCCCCAAAGTATTTGGACACTGAAGCCTCATTTAAAAATATATGCATTATTTCACTGCATTAGAAACCAAAATTTCAAACTACTGTATGTGGCCTCTGCAAACAAATAAAAATCAAATAATTTTAACAATTAACTTTTTGAGCCATTTTTGTATTACTTATCCAATTTTTGTCTTATTTTGAATCTACAATAACATTAAAAAGTTTGAGGTTGGCAAGATTTTTTCTAAAGAAATAATACTTTTATTATTTTATTATTGACTTTTATAAGATTTTAAGAAAGTATTAAATTGATCAAAAGTGTGACAAGACTTGATTACAATTTAAAGAATTTTAAATTGTAAAAATATTCCACAATATTACTGTATTAACATACCTTATTATTTTTACTGTATTTTTGATTATCAATAAACGCAGGCTTGGTGAGCATGAGGACCTTCTTTCAAATACAGTAAAATAATTTTATGAATGAATGAATGAATGAATGAATGTGTGAATGAATGCCTGTGGATTTGATTTTTTGTAGTGCTGGCAAATGATTAATCATGATTAATCGCATCTACAATAAAAGTTTTTGTTTACATAATATATGTATGTGTACTGTGTTTGTTTTTTATGTATATATAAATACACACACACATACAGTATATATTTTGAAAATATTTACATGTATATATTTATATTGTTATATTTTATATTATATATAAATATATTTAATATATAAACATAACATATTTTTCTTATATATATACATGCATGTGTTTGTATTTATAGATACATAGTAAATATACACAGTACACACTCATATATTATGTAAACAAAAACTTTTATTTTGGATGTGATTAATTGCGATTAATCGTTTGACAGCACGAATATTGTGTTATATAATACAAAGGAATTTATACATTATTAAATGTGGCAACATTGTCCAAATATTTTTGGTGCCACTAAAAACATATAGCCCGGCTATAAGAAAATGTATAAAGTTCCTGAGCAGCAAGCAAACTGAGCAGTGAAGTGGAATCAGATACTAACAGTGTGCTGTAGTTGATCCTGTCTACAGTAAATGCATTGCAGGGGGAAAGAGGAGAGCTTTGAAAGAAGAGGGAGACGGTCAATCAATAGACCCACACAGTATCGATGACCCCTTTGTTCATCCTCGCCTCTCCCTCAGACCTGTTCTAATTGGCCTCTTCACATTGTCCAAGAGTGTGGAGCACACTTTAGCCTAGTGCATCGAATTACACAGAAGATCTACACCAACCGTGCAAATAAACAATGAATAACAATGAGGAAAAATAATGAGGAACAGATTGGAAACGTCAAATTGTTTATACTAATTCTGTCAGAAATTAAAAGTGGGTGTGAATGTGTTTACCATGGGATCTTGTACAGACATTAACCAAATTCCAAATCAAACTCAGCCATAGCAGCTAAAAGAGTTGTGTTCAGTTGACTTTTCTTACAGTAGTAATACTTTTATAAGCCTTAATGTCTTCATTATAGGTGATGTGTCTGATCTTCACCTTGGCCAGAAACCCACTGTTAACCTTTGAACTGGTCACAGCCCACCGATGTCTATGGTTTGAAATACACATTATGTTCTCTAGTCAGTGAGCCCCAAGAGAAACAATATCAAAGTCTGTGTCAGCGAGATTACTCACTCATACGCAACAAAAGAGTTAGTGTCTGACTTACTGATAGTCCTGATATAGGACTAACACCTCTGTGGACTCACAAAACAGAGGAGAACACATAAAAGACATGGGAAAATTTCATTTTAGAAAACATCTTAATGTTCATAGAACCTAGTTCACAATCCAATTCACGCTCCAATATGAACATTCTACTATTGATTTTCAGAAGTGAAACTTCTTGCTGACTTCTTGCTTAATCATATTGAGGTGTAACTTCCATTGCGACATTAGTCATCTGGCATGCCAATTTCCTTAGAAAAACTATCATTTTCCTGTTTCATCAGTGCTATTGAACCAAAAGAGTTGGTAGACTGTGTGAGGTTTTTTGTGTATGTGGTGCTAAACCTCTTACCTGGTGGTGTGCAGTTCTTTTCAGCATTGGGCCCAACCTGCACTTCATCAGTGTAGTTGCTGTCAATGTCAAAGTCCTGCAGCAGCCTGCGGCTTTCCCACCTCTCACTATCTTCAGTTGAGAGACTGGAGATGCCATAACCTGTAAAACACATAGAAAAAAATAATTGTCATTAACCACAGCTAGATTTACCTACAGCAAACTTATTTAGGCTAGAAAAGATATGACAAACTGTGACATAAACTTGTTAATATTACAATCCCCATACAAGGGACCCACTTACAAAACATAAATAAATTTCCCTTATAATAAATATACTTATAATAAATATATGACAAATATGTGTAAAATATTGTCTAAAAAATTTACTTTCTATTAAACTGCCGCTTTTTCTGCTTCTTATCTGTCAATATTATTTACACTAGCCTACCGTTCAGGTTTGGTAAGAATTGTTTGATGTTTTTGAAAGAAGACTTTTATTCTCAAGCATTTATTAGATAAAAAATCCAGTAATACAATATTGTGAAATATTCTTAAGTTTAAAATAGCTGGTTTTTATTTTAATATGTTTTTTAAATGTATTTTATTCCAGTGATGGCAAAGCCATTACTCCAGTCTTCAATGTCACATGATGCTTCAGAAATAATACTAACATGCTGCTCAAGAAACATTTCTTATAAAAATGAATTTTGAAAAGAGTTGTGCTGCTTGCATATTTATTTATTTATGAAACCATTATGTGTTTTTTCCAGGTTCTTTTTTTAATAGAAAACATAGAAAGAAAACTTTTTGTAGTAATGTAAAAAATTTTACTGTCACTTTTGATCAAATCAGTGCATTTACTGAGCATAAACATATTGAAAATGCTTAGTGATATCAATGCTGACCATGCATTTTTCACTTAAATTTAAAGCAAATAACTACTATATAAAAGAGAATGCAGATCAGATTATATATTGAATGCAATTTGGACAGCACAAATACATAATGCACATATTCACACGGAAAAGACAGACATTATGTCATGTGAGTGTGACAGTCATTTTCATTTATTTTGAACTTATAAAAATGACTGATGGTCACTGGAAATGCATGGGCCTTGAACGTCAAAGTAAGAATTACAAACTTTTTCCCAATCTATTATTATCCAGTGTTATTATACATACAAATTAAAAATCCTCAACACAGCTGAGTCTCACACTCACGGCTCTAAGTTGGGCTCATCGCAGTGTTGTTTTGGGCAGGTTTCACCAGTCCAGCCCAGTATTACTGTGTGATATCTCCTATTCACACTGCATTCACAAGGACACAGTGAGCCAGAATGTGTTACATACTGTTAAACTGTCATAGGCTCTACTTCTCATTTGTGTTACTGTGAGCAGCAGAGCCCCGGAAGTCAGCTGGCGAATATTCATGAGGGCCGTCTGTGGTGCGGAGTGAAGCCGAGGCGTAATAAAAGTGACATCACGTGGTGAACACTCCTGCGGCAGCGCCTCAGCCCGGGCTTGTCTAGTCTGGGAGGGGGTGATTATTCTGGCAGCGCTGTCATCTGGGTCACTCTGTCCTCAAGCGTCTCTGCCCTTACTCCAAACCACTCTACCATCTTCCTGCGCATATCCTTTCACTTACCGCTCCAGTCGCTATAAATAAAACCTCTATATTTATCAAAAAACAGCACTCATGGGGCTTCAGGGCTGTGGGGTGCATTATGACGTGACGTATTTTGACATTGTGATGTGACGCGAACAGTGATACAGAACAGGGATACGGTTGTAAGGAGAGTGTCAGAACACCCTGTTCTTCTTCGGTACTGATAGGAAACTTGAGTTTGTCTTTAACAACAAAAAGACAAAAAAGGAAAAACCGATCCAGACACTGACATTCCTAGTGGAAACTGTTTAATAATTCATCACCCCTGAGATGTCAAAAGAATCATGTAGTGAAGTGAAGACGTTTGTGACACTTTTGGAAAATGTGACACCTTAGCATCTTCCTCATAGTAAAGAGACAGCCGCGATCTGTCCAGGACATGAGAGATCTTCCAAAGGGGAATTCACTGTGCCGCTTATTTGGACACGCTGTCTCTGTTGTTTTAGCGTCTGATTCACTAAAGGAATTATGTAAATTAGATAGCGGCACAAATGTGCTCACAAAATCTATGCTAAATGCAATTTTGCACGCTGCAATTCTTGATTTTGCAGGCCAGTTCTGAGTGTTGGGTTGTGGAGGATGCAGCAGACTATACCCAAAGTCCCTTTGAGGCTAGTCATTTCACTCAACTGCCATATTTGCAATGCCTCTGGGCAGCTATTTCTTGCATGCAAGACTAACTCCTTTCTACCTCTATAGTGAATTACCAAAATCTCAAAAACTTGCTAAATTCACATTTAAACCATGTTTTTTTTAAATCAGCTACAACACTGACATGAACTATCCCTTAAATTTTAATCTTATGCTCTAATAGCATTTAAAAATGCATATTTCAAGTTTGTCCAGCCATTGCGCATGTACAGTCTCAAGCATGTGTCTCAGGACACAGACTGTTTCTATGGGAACTGGAGTTTCTAACAGCAGCTGCAGTGATGCCATGACTTTACCAGTTGTCGACTGTCTCTTTTTTTTAGGAGGCGGGACTTATTCTGACATCCTGCACACTTTTTCCTATTTCTAGTAATATGAGTAAATACATGGTCTTTAACTGGGAAGTAGAGTATTTCAGTATTTTAACCCTCTGGGGTCGATTAACGCGTATACGCGTTCAGCAATAAAATGGTACCATAAATGAATCTAAATGCTGAAATATATAATTCTGAATGGCAAAAGTGTTCATATTCATCATCATTTGTACATAATTTGATTTTAATAATACCTACTGACATGATCAATTGAAATTTACCATGTCTTTTAAATAAAATTCAATGTTAATTTCAGAAAGCAAATAGCGTTGAGTTTGTGAATAAGGTTCAGAAATGGCTAAATGTTAAATACAGTATGTTAAAATGGACTATGGTTGGTAAGTAAATAGGCTAAGGCACATTCTGTTATTGCACAGCAAAGTACCAAAACTGTTTAGTGAATTCACTCTGACTCTTTATTTCTCACTTTACAGGGCTAAAATGCAACTAATTGGCTAAGTAATTAACCATATATGTTCTATCCTCAAACGCATGATAAAGAGGAAAGTAGCAGCTCCACTGGAGTGAGCAAAGCTCTGGCTCATTGTGCCAGCTTCACTGGAAATATTGTGTTTCTCTCTGACATGCTGCACAGAAATGGCATTACCTGTGCAGCGAGCCAGAATGCACACTGCACACACACACGTGAAGGGAGGCAGGAAGTTACTATGGCGATGTGACGTAACCGCAGAGACCAGAGGAGAACAGTGACAACATCATGCTCAGATGGACACGGCTAATCGAAACACATCAGTACACATACAGAGAATAAAAAATAAAATATGCATGAGATAAAGAATATACTGATGATATAGGCACACACTCTATCTCTTAAAAAAGAAAATTGCTTTTACATTTTACAATAAGTGTCATTGCATGTGAATAACTATAATTCTCCTTAAACATTTATATAAACACAAGAGTATCTGAGATACTCTGCAGAAGTATTTTAGGCATTTCTAAGTAATGAATGTAAAAAAAAGTCTCAGCATGCAGCTGCACCAGAGAGCCCAAGGCACCTCTGCGAGACACCCCATTAAAGAGACTCACTGAGATTGAAAATGCACATGTGGTATAAAAATACTTATGTAACAATCAAGCTTCACACACCTTTTGACCAAATTCAACTTTCATTACTTTTAAGTTTGAGATTATTATACAAGAATTTATGCATATTTATATAGCGATAAAAAACTGATAAAAATTACAGTAAAAACATTTATAATGTTAACAATATACATATTTTCCAAATAAATTATGTTCTTTTGAACTTTCTATGCATCAAATAATCCTGAAAAAATGTATCACAATTTCCAGTATTTTTTAAAATCATACTTTCTCCAAACATTTAAATCGTAGTGTATCATGGTTTCCAAAAAAAAAATAAAAAATTTTTCAGCAGTGATAATAATAAGAACCATAATTGCTAATTGACTACCAATAATAATTAATTATAATTGAGAACTAAATATATTTAAAATATTGAAACTTGTATTCATGTTATATTTAAATTGTAATCATATTTCACAATATTACTGTTTTTACTGTATTTTTAATCAAATAAATGCAGCCTTGGTGAGGTTAAGATGCATATAAGATGCATGTATAAGAGACAAATATGTGTGCATGTGTGAATAGAAATTGTCGTGCATACAATCTGTCTCGCTGTCTCTATTCCTCCATATATCTTTAGTCAAGCATAAATAGAAAAAGCAGTTTAGACACGTCTAATGAATAATAAGGTCTCTATGCATCACTGCACTAGCCCAAAGCACATCTGCACCATCACCTTTATCACGAAATGTACAAGAAAAAACCAATGACCATTTCCAAAAACTACATAGAACATATTACGTAACCAGGTTCTTCATCCCCTCTTTGTTATATCTACAAAGACATCATGGTGCATGTCATGAAGCAAAAAGCCTCTAGCATGATGTTAAATGCCCAGACCCTAGAGATAAACATGCCTTAAATACTCAGTGTTTTACAATAAAACAGCATAAAAATTTAGCTGAAAGACAAGGACGCATTATGGCAAAGGACCTCTCTCTACAAAGAAAGAGCCGTAGGTGCTTGACCTGATGTTCAAGTAATTTCACAGAGAGCAAACATGACTAAGACAGATTATGCAACTTAACTCTTTTTACTGCAGTGCTATTTCAGGGGACACTGTTCGCAGATGCAAAATTATCTTGAATGAGGTCAAATTACAAAATAAACTATAAATTAATGGAAAAGTAGGGCGACTTTAGTGTCACTGGATGCACTGTCACCCAATAATAATGCTCATTAAAGATTTACTCAAATATGATACTGTAATGGGCAGCATCATTAATGGAAAGGGTCTTATTTACTTCTCAGTAGTATTTTAGTCACTTCTAAGTAATGAATAATAAGGCCTCTAGGTGCATATGCCCAAAGAGAGCCACAGAAAAACCTGATCATCATTCCCAAGAGTCCTCCATTAGTTATTTGCCACATATCAAAAGCTATTTACCTGCAATACCACACTAATTTAGGACCAGTTAATTGAAGTTTTGCACTCAAACATACACTGGTCATCTTAAAAGTGAAGTGTTTAATATTTTTACAACTAGTTGCACAAAACAGAAAAAAAAAGAAAGAAAAAAAAACTCTTGGTTAAACCCATGACGTTATCTGGGGAAAAAACAGAATGCAGTTCCTTTTGATGCCACTAGTGGTAAAGAATCACATGCTTCACCTTTAACTATAAGGATAAGACAAAACTATTTAGCTTCATTAAATAAAATGAATTTTAAAAGGTGTTTTATTTATTTCACTTTTGCTGGTAATGCTCCACAGAAAGCCTGTCACTAACAGTGCTATTTCTATGAAAAAAGCTTGCAGAATGCAGATGCTTCTGCTATCTACTTTAAACACTGTCAAATAGAAAATAGATTGCTCTATCTAGCCACATCTGCAGCACATCACCTGATGACCTGTCCCACAGAAGACTGTCCCAGATAGCAGCTGTTGCGAAGAGGAACTACCCAGGAAATTCTGTCCTATAGATTCAGAGTACCCTTACACATCCGACCCCATACTGTCAAAATGGATAAATATAACACTGCATACTTCCTCTCTGCCAAAACCGTAATTACCTAGTTTATCTTCATTAAGCGAAAACTTGAATACGGGACAGTACTAGTCAAACAAAGTTAGAGCGAGAAAAGCAAGGTAGAATTTAAGGTGTTGTAGAAACATTGTGTTACATTAGTGATGTAACAGAAGGCAAACATCTGTTTGGATGAGGAACAGGGACCCCAAGGGACCACTAGGGAGCCAGCAGAAAATAAATGTGTAAAAAAAATTATCATAATAAAATCAAAAATAAATACGATATTTTTAAATATACAAATATTGATAATTACGCACAATTAAATATATAATTATAAATAAATTAAATAGTATATACATATTTATTTTAAACATATATTTATTTACTTATTTATTTAGTTTAGGCAGGCGATTTTTATATTGTATTTAAAAAGTCTAAACCCCTTAGAAAAGAGAATCAACACCTGGAAAGAAATAACAAATAAACTCCACATGAGATTTCTTGAGTGTTGAAATTATTGGGTCTCAGGAAAAGTATGGGAAAGGACCTGTCTGAGAATTGTACAGTATAGTTAATGATCAGACTATCGGGTGAATGATTAAACAAACTATCAGGAGTAAATCTGTGATGGTTATATATAAAGTCAGTGATTGGGTATCAGTAATGGGTCGTTTATGGATGTGACAGACCATTAATAGTCTCATTAGTGACTGCTGTCGGTGCGGCTCCTGCTGTGCATGTCTGCTGTCGGCCAGAAGAGCTGGACAAGAGCCTCATCTCCACCAATCAATCTTCAAAGGACTAGAGGGACAGTCAGGAAGCTTTGAGAAAGATGGTTTCTGGGCCGTCACTAATGGCGCTTTTCCACTGCGTGGTACGACTCGGCTTGGCATGGCTCAGTACGGTACAGTACGGCTTGGCTCGGCTCAGTTTGCATATTTCCACTGCAGTTTAGTATCGCTTTAGACTGGGCGGGATTATTCACATCATTATAGTTGCGCCTCATCTGCAACGACTCCTAAAAAAAACTTTTTCATTCCGTGTCGCCCCATCAAGCTCGCGCTTTTTGGAAACCTATTGTTCTTTATAGCTCTTTTGCACTTTAATCTGTGTAAAACTTTTAACTTTATATTTTTCTGTATTGCTTTATTGTATAGTTATTTTTGTTATAAGTAAAAAGTTATTAAACCTGTCAACTGTATTATGACCACTTTTTTAAACTAAATTTTAATATTGTGATAATACCATACACCATGATAAACGAAACTTTTTGGTTGTTAAAAAAGGTGTGCTCATTCAAAACCATTTTTTTTCGATCGTTGGCTGGCTGTGCTGAATTAAATCTAGCAGTTCTTTTGTGTTTGTGTTGCAAGTTCAGTAACGCAGGTAGCGACGATTCTTTCTGGCCAATCCGTGATCAGCAGAGTTTACACATCACATTTTGGTAATGGTACAGTTCGCTTGGAACCTCAACCGAGGTGGTACTAAAAAAAGTACCAGGTACCAGGTACTGTACCCAGTGGAAAACCCCCCAAAAGTGAACCGGACCGAGCCGTAAAGTGTCGTACCATGCAGTGGAAAAGTGCCATAAGTGTAGCATCACTACTAAATTATACTAAATGCATAATGAATCACAAAAATGTCTTAGTAGTGAAAACTCTCAAAGGTTGACTAGTCAAGTTGAGCAATGAGGTCGACTAATTTAGCCACATTTTGAATTAATTTTGATGTTTTTGGCACCCCTCATTAACATGTCTAATTAGAGCCAGTTAACCCAAAACCAGCATAATTACACAGCTTAGAACAATAAAAAGTATAATTTGAAAATAGTTTTACACATCAATGCATACTGAATTAGTTACATTCATTGTTTAAAATGTAATGTTTAACAAATACAAGAATCACTTCACCAATCAACATTAGGTTGTCAATCATAGGACAAATTGCAAAATATAATCATATTTCTCCTTATTTTTTTACCATGTCATTAGCTGCATCCTAAATGAAGCATACAGTTATGCACTATGTACTCAACCATGTAGTGTATGAATTATTTAACATTATTTTGTCATTAATAATCAGATGCACTGAGAACAGAAGTGTCAGTTACAGACACTTCCCCTCCCACCTCAGGACAATCACAAAAACCACCAACTCCACCAAAATATCTCTTGTCAGTACTCTCTTCCACAGCAGGTTACATTACCAACCAACATATCACCTTCAAATATGTTTCAACTGCGGCTTTATGTAATCAGAGAGAATATCAAACAAAGGCTTATATAAATTCAAAGCAGTCAAAAGCTTAAAGGCTCAGAACTCATTATTCTTTCATAGTGGATTTTAATATCTTAAGCATATTTGTATTTTTTTTACAGAGGAGAAATGCTTATTTGAATGAAAGGTAAACCTGTGTGAAAAGTAATGAGCTACCTTCTCATATCCTTACTTGTAAATTGCAGTACACCGCATGGTAGTCAGCTCACGTTTGATCCAAATCAGACAATTAAAAAGCTAATCAGTTCTTCTTCCCCTCTTAGCGCAGGTGAAAGGCTATCTGTATGTGCTAGCACTCACAGCGTGTGCTGGGGTTCCATGCTAATTGCTGACAGCGGAGTGGTTTAGCTATTTGAAATGTGCTGTATCATCACTCACAACACTTAGAACTCAGATTACAGCAACACTGTTAATACCAATGACAAATCATTGTTCAACTATCATAATGACAAATATATTGAGAGATATGAAAAACAGCATAATATAGGTCAACAAATTCAATCAAATGCTGAAATACACATTTAATTGGTGTGTCTTGTTCTACCGAAAAAAACATTCTTAAAGATGAAAAGATAAATTATTATACAAAATTGTATAAGACAATCAGACTTTTTTAGAAAATATATGATGAATAGTGAATTAAGTTGATCTTAATGCATTTAATTGAAGATATTAATTATAAAAAATAAATTTACAAGCTCTTATAAATGTTCTCTTATTATATAATAAAAATATCTTATTATATAATAAACAATAACAAAAATTAAAAGAATAAATATTTCTGGAGCACCAAATCAGCACATTAGAATGATTTATTTAAAGACTGGAGTAATGGCTGCTGAAAATTCAGCTTTGCATATTGTAAAAAATTACATTTTAAAATATATTCAAATAGAAAATAGCCTTTTCTTATTGTAATATTATTTCACAATACTACTGTTTTTACTATATTTTTGATCAAATAGCTGCAGCCTTGGTGAGTTTTAAAGACTATATTGAACTTCATATACAGTATATACAGTATATTTGTATGTACTGTATATAGGAGCAAGTTCATATTATATCCACATATCATCTTCATCCATATATTTTATGAAATGCATATATATATATATATATATATATATATATATATATATATATATATATATATATATATATATATATATATTAGACTAACCCTTATTTGATGAACCCAAAATGAAAAAGGTCAATTGAAATGCAGGCTACTACAGTTAAAACAGAAACATAACATAATTTAAGGAGAACTAGGGATAGTTACTTCAACAAATATTCAAATGGTTCTCACTTGCAATAAATACAGATAAAGACAGGAAACATGGGAACAACTTCTCGGTCTGTTTCTGTCCGGCCTAACTTTGTTTCAAACGGAAGTAACCTCATCTCACAACTCATGGCACCGAATAGCTGCCGCACACAGGCCATCAGACTCAAGGTTACCACCCTCATGGTTAATATCTCCCACTCTGAAAAACATCAGCATACTAGATTCTGTAATGTGAACTTGAGAACATATTGTTTTCAGTGCGTAATATTTGGTCATCCCGGTTTGCAGAGTGCCCGTACAGAATGCTTGTCCTTGCTACAGTACAATGTGTGGCTGCTTTTCATCTACATACGTCTAAAATATTTCAAACATCTGTGTGCAATCCGTCCGTTTGCTCACTGGCTGGCCAGAGTCTCTCTAGGAGATGTTCAGTGGTCTTGCTGAGTTCTGCTGAACTGTGCGTTGAATTTGATTTACTCAGTCAGTGTGGTTTTGTCTTTATCAAACTCCATAAACAGATGCAGTGCAGGGCCTGAGCCACTCTTAGCACTGCACAAACATAAAGAAGGTGGAGTGTAGGGGCATCATAAATCACACTTCTAATGAGGACATTTAGAGCATGCTATATATATATAGTGAGAGAAAAGGTATGTAGGGCGCCCCCTCCTCCCTGAATTAATGACCTGCGCTACACGTGAGGGCAGCTACAGGAGAGGCATGTGGAGGAGATAGAAAACCCCTTGCTGTTTCTTTCTCTCCATCGCCTTTTCACCTCGTCATGCGCTCCAGGGCGGCAGCTGCCTCCATCCTGACTAAATGTTCTTGTGTATTCCAAAATAGACCGCTAGCCTAAAATAAAACCACTGTATTAATTAGGGACATTCTATTGGGGGATTCAATACCTTTTGTTAATTACTGAGATTTTTTCTCTCTGGTTATTCATGATATTGACAAACTCTCCAAATTAAATCATATTTACTATATTTACTTTCCGAAAGCATTACATGAAAGCATTACATAGGTAAAACAGGTTGCTAATTGGATTTCACGTTGATTTGATTTTAAATCATGCTTAGAAAAAGTTATTTGTGATTATTAGAAATAAGAGCATTATCCTTAACTTTAATTAAATAAAGAATATTACATTTTATAGAAAAGAAAAGATTTTAATGACAAAGGCTACAAATGTTATTGGATAATGCTAATCAAACTAACAATATAGCCAATATTTTAGCAAACTTGCATTCAAGTTTGGCTCCATTCTGGTATGTGACATTGACTTTTCACAATACAATCAATTCACAACTACTAAAAGTCCTGTTGTATATTTTTACTTGCTAAATATCCTTTAACTAGGAAATACGTCACATTACAGTAGTAAAATAAACAAATAACAAATAAAAATCATGTGACATAGTGTTGCTCAACATGCAGAGAAAATCTAAGACTCCTGGATTCAATAAATCTACAACTAAATTGTCTTCAACATCAATTACACAGTGCTACCAGTGCTATACAAGCAATCACTAGACAGTATATTTAAGCATGCATTCCATTTTGACTGACTACAGGCTGTATGCTGTAAAAATAATAATAATTAAAAAACAAACAGAAAATGTTCCGGTCAATTTCTGCCAGGACATTATACATTAATTTTACAGACATTTACAATAACCGTAAAACCCAATACAATGAAATGCAATATTCAAAAAAACTGTTAAAACAATCAATACAGTAAATTCTTTCATTTTAATATAGTACATCCTGCCCTATTTTAAATATAAGCATGAATGGAGTAATATTTGAACATGATGATGAAGAACTGGATGATGTTTTCTTTCTATGAACTTCTTACTGAAAGTTTAGAGCATGTTTATCTAATCCTTTCAGTCATGACACAAGTATGAAAAAAACTGCTATGTATGAAAAAACTCATCCTTGCACTACTTCAACTCCACCTTTATTTCTATTCATTCTGATTATATGTTTAGTAATCAAACAGTCCAGCTCAAGAGCCCATCACAGACATAAGGTTTATGTTAATGTCTTTAAACAACTCAGCACAGTCAATAATAATGTCACTTCATAATTCTAATGCTGTAATATACGAACACTTTTGGATACGTAGGGCACACTTAATGTTCGAAAATCATTAAATTAGACTCTAAATATCAAACCAGATGGCATCTGCTAACAAATTATGCTAGAGTTTTGCTTTTTAAGTGTTTTGCACGTGAAGTGAGCTTGTGCTATCTTTCTTTACAAATAAATGCCACATTTGTTTTGATATTGTATATACAATGAAATGACATTCACACATTTTTAACTGTGGCTTGCATGTGCAAATACTCTTGTGTATATTGTTTACTTTGTTGCTCCTCTACAAAACATCTGTGATGATTTTCCATGATATTAATGGACTACTGAGAAATAGCAGGAACTAAAGTTTGCATTTATCTATCACGTTAAATATGAAAAAGCTAAAAACGTTATTTTAGGTTTTAAAATATATGCGGTGCCTCCTCTTTAAGCTTGATTTACTTTACTGAGTCTCCTGCTGTACATTTAGACCGTCGGGATGATTTTTGTAATCAGTGTTTGAACAGGGAGCTTAATTGCCAACTGTGATGTACTGAAAGATGAGCCATTATTTGCTCTTCACACTTGATCAGATGACTGGATGATTTTTATTCACTGTGAATACATCTCAGAAATTCTGCAGAAACGTCAGCCTGTGCTGCGTATATTTAGAGCCGGGACTCTGCTTTAATGCGTAAAGCCGTGTTTCAAAGAGAATTGTGAATGATTAGCTGTCAAAGGGATGTACAGAGAGGCTGGTTTGGTGTGTAAGCATGGCTTTTGTAGGTAATGGTGCACCAGACAACAACATCACTGGCTCCATTCATCAGCTCAACTGAAAGCTAATCCGCAAAGTCAGTATATTTTAAAGCTAACAGAAACTTTTGCCACAAGATATCACAATGACCGTAACAACATATGTAATGCAGTGCTATCCCTTTAAAAGTGTGGAAAGGAGCATTCAAAATTAAATATCTGATACCAGATGATAAATATATCCATTACTGACTAATACCAATAAATCAAAAACCACATGATAACCGATACGGCGCTAATATCCCTTGAAGACTTAATTTACACCTTTGTTACAGTGACATCTAATAACCTGTGCATGGGCTTTATTGGCCACAAATCTGTAACCTGAACACTGTTAGACCTCTGACATTTCACACATATTCTAAACCTTCAATTTGTCTGTGCAGTATAGAATTACAATTAAGGCACTGATCCATCTCAAGTCATCCATCTGGGACTAGCTTGCTGTCAGGCTTGTGGCTTAGCGTGGTGTAAAACTGGCTAAAATAATGAACTGCTCTGCTCCAAAAAGACACTAGGCAAGGTGTGGGCCAGAGTGGATGATAAATGAGCTGGTCAGAACAGAATGAGAGAGAGAGAGAGTTAAGAACAACAAGAAGTAATCCTACTTGGAAAGCAAAATCAATTAAGCAGCCAGGTCACCTATAGAATGGTCATGATTGCAAGATTTAGAGACAATACCTCACTGGCTTGATAGGGTAACTAAAAAGTGTAGGCCTAATTGAGCTCTGATTCACACATGAAAAAGTAACAAAGAGAAGGAAGTACAAAGAGATGACCTTCTGGGCACAGATCAGGGTGATACTGTACTGTTTCAAACTGAAGCCAAGACACCTGTGGACAGTCTATCACGCTGCAATGACTTTCATTCAGTTGAACATAATTTGGTCATTGTGATGACAACCAGAGTCTTTTCAGGTTCCATAGTTCCATGTTCACAAGTGACAGAAGAATTGAAGGTTCAGTGATGTGAATCAATGTCAAGGACATGCAAGTGAAAAATGGAATCATCTAAAATACTGAGGCAAGTATAGACTATATCTTATTTTTATATCTATGCGTTTTACATTTGACAACGGTTGTATTGTTTTAAAATGTACCCCTAACACGTTTTTTTTTTTGTATCTTCTGTCTTTCTTTAAAAAAAATACCAATAAAAAAAGTAGGGCCATAACTACAAATTTCTAGGTTTGATAAATATATTCCTTAAAACAGCATAAATCAATAAGGGGTCACAAACATTCCACAACAGCCAGAAACTGAAACTACCATTGAGGAAAACTATTGATCTTAAAAACATCAGGTTTATCCAGTGCTGTGCATTTCTTAAACTTGTTGCGAAATCTAAGCCAAAACATACCAAACCACTTTCTAGTATTGTCCAAAATAATCCAAGACAATAGGAAGATCTAACACACTGTCCATTATGCTTTGTTTTACCCTTTCTTTTTCTGTCCATCTTCCAGATAAGAGCATGCCATGCATGAACATCAGGTACCTGAGAGCACCTGGGCTCACAAAGAATGTGAGTTTAATCTGGAAAGCAATGTTTTATAGTGCAGTATTATTTTTGGCTTTGTTTCATTTATTTACATTTATTAATAAAAATAATTATTTATATGACGTTTGTCTAATATCGTATACCGGGCACACCTTCATTATGGATTTAGACCTTTTTTCAACTTTCTCTGGGTAAAATGACAGAAATCCAAAAAAAAACTACAGAGATCCAAATCCTGTCCAAATACTGTAAGTACATGACATCACAGATGTCCCCTGTCAATAATTTTACTCTAGCCGTTTAAAAAACTAATCCTATCCAAACAGTGCAAAAGAGAGATAAGGGTAGTGAGAAACACAGAGTGAGAGAGAAAGAAAATTGGGGACATGAGAAATGATGAAAAGAAAGGACAAATAAATAAATAAATAGATAACCTCAGAAAACAATAAAGAAGCTAAGAGGCTGACTTGCTGGCCCAGATGCAGGCAGCATGTCTGTCAGAGCCAGTAAGCAACTGACAGAGCAGTCACTTCATATCAGTGTCTGTGCTGGCTGGCAGGTTCTCAGCACAGCTCTCCCTGCCTTTACCATTCCCTATTCCTCCCTCCAAATCCACCTCTTTGTTTCTCCACTTCTTTTTATTTGCTTTCCCTCCTGGCATTTGCAAAAGAGCATCTTCCTCTATATTAAAACCCTGTATATGCAAATGAAATACTCTATCCATTACATCCAACAGCTGTAATTCAATGTACAGTACACATTTGTGGAAATTATGTTATACAACAAGATTATCTACAAATACGGTGCCCTTAAGTGAACATGCAAAGCATTATACGAAAACATCTTTTGTTTTGTATGATGTCGGGTACTGCGACAGATGCACAACACTGAATGGCTTTTAGAGAGATACATTTAATAGTAAGATTATTATAAAGAACCATTATTTTTGTGCCAAGTTGCAAAGATACAAACAGCCAGATTGTATGTGGATGGATTTAGATTGCATGGTATCGTGGATGAGGGAGCGGACAAATCTAGACAAGCTGATAAAAAAGCCTTTATGCTAATATTTGCCAACTTTTAAGGAAAAACCTTCATCGAAGTCTTGTCTGCTGTAACGTAAACAAAACTGATAAAGTTCTTATAAACATGTTAGCCTGAGAAAATAGGTACAGAAACTTTTACAGATATCACTGGTACAGACATCGTCCTAGCTCAAGTTTTAACAAATTAAGTAAGTTTTAGTTATATAAAATAATTTTTTTTATATATTATATATTAATATATATTATATATTACTGACCCATAATACAATACATGTATTATGGGTCAGAACACAAACTTTATCAGCATTGCAAAGGAAAAAGTGTAAGTATGATTCTCTGAAACAATAAATAATATGAGTACATGGATGTGTCTGAATTAATTGTTAGAGTATGGCTGTCTTAAACTGTTTATAGTGACAGTATGATTCTCTGTAACAGTATTGTGAGTATGGCTCTTTAAGTTTACGGTCGTAAGTACACCTCTCTAAAATGGTTAATAATAATGTAAATACAACTGGCTACAACAGTTAATTAATTCACTTAAATGGTTAACAGTTCTAAAAAACTGATTAGAGTGCTAGTATAGTTCTCCAAAACATAGGGGTTAAAGCAAAAAAAAAAAAAACCTTGAGCCTGAACTTTTTTCCGATTTGGGGTTGGGGGATTCAGCACATTCAATGACTGTGGCAATTTTAACATTTGAAAGAATACTATGGCAAAGTTATTGCTTTCTTTATTCAAACTGTTTCTTTTTTTCATGAATATATGGTTGACCTGAAGAATGAAAGCTGTATCAAACACTTGGAAAATTATGAGCTATATCACAGCTTATCGACACTAGGGGCGTGACAATACACTTAGCTCACGAGTTGAGACAAAATACAGATACTTGGTTCACTAGAAAGTTACAATATTTTAATACAAAAAATACTGTAGTTGTATTTTGAAATATTTTAACTAATTTAGGGCTGTAACTATTGATTATTTTGACAACTGAGTAATCTGTTATTTTTTAGTAACACAAATAGACCTAAGTGAAAACTAGGATTTAGTATGACTATTTATATATAAACTAACGATGAGGCAATAATAATTGGCTCAAATAAAGTATGAAAACCAAGTAATTACATGGTTATTGAACAACACTGTTAAAATATATAATGTAATATGCCTATACATAATATGTATTATAACAAATACCTGCAGAGGGCGCCAACGGCCTGGTGACGTTTCACTTTACAGTGTGATTAAACAATGTTTAAATCTTTCCATCAACATGTATTATTATACTGGAAATTGATTTTCAAGCATAATTTTAGCCCTCATAATATGTCAATCTGGAACAACAGATGTATAACTGTGAACAGAAAATCTTTGTTTATTGATGAGTGGTGGCAGAAGGGCATATGGTCACTAACACATTTAGTGGACAATGTGGGAAATATACTAAGCCATGTTGCTTTTTGTGGTAAATACAATATAAGTTCTGCTCTTCTAAAATGTATGAAAAAATTATCAAGAATATTCCATTACAGATGCTTAAATTAGTAAGTGAACATCTGAAACATTCAAGGATAATACCTAAAGTACAAGAACTTATTATAGAAAATGTAAGCTTTGTTGACAGAAAATGTTCAAACAAATTCTTAAGAGACTGTTTAATACATCAATGTTTCCCAGGACCAGTATTAAGAAATTACATTTTTCGTCATTATGAGAAGAAAGAAGTGTGTAAAATTAGGACCAATTTTCTTTCATTTCCTGTTAATCCTAAATGTAAAGAGGTGCACTTTAAAATTCTGAATCATATATATCCAACAACAAAGAATTTTTAAGAACGAGATTTAATGTTGGGGATTCAAATTTATGTCAAATATGTAAGGTAGAGATAGAAACGGTTGAACACTTGTTTTTTCAATGCAGTTTGGTAAAACAAATTTTGGAATGATGCATTGAGATGGATGCAACAAAGAATACCTGTAAGGTTGATACTGTCGTGGGGAATTTATTAAATTTGGGCTATTAATAAAGGATAAAAAGGTATCCTATGTAATTAATAATGTGTTGCTTTTGCTGAAATTTTATATACACAAATGTAAATTTTTCAAAATCCCTCCAAAATTAGTGGTTTTTAAGGAGGAGTTGTAAAGTATATTTGGAGACCGTGAGAAGGATGAAAAGTCCTAAAGCAGTGTATTTGTACTCCTTATTGGAAGACTTTGATTTTTATAAATTGAATATTGTCCAACTCCCCTACTTTATATATTTATTTGTTCATTTAATTTTATTTGTATTTTATTTTAAATTTTTTCTTTTTCTTTTAGTTTTATTTTCACCTAGGCTTCAACTTTTCTTGCCTGCTGATGTGAATATGTATATTGTTTTGTAATATTTGTATGTACGCTCAGGTTTGATTGTAAATCTGAAACTTCGAATGACTTTTTTTTTGTTAAGGTTCAATAAATGTTAAAAAAAAAAAAAAAAAAAAAAAAAAAAAAAAAAAAACAATGTTTAAATCCATTAAATTTAAATATATGGGCACATGCAAACTCAGAAACATTTATCTTGAAATTGCGATGTACAATAAACGGCATATTTAGAAATATGATGCATTCTCCTGTGTTGGCAAAGGTTTATAAATGATTTATGTTACAAATCTATTGAGAAAATGCAGTTTTCCAATTCCATTTTTCCACAGTTAAGCAATTCAAATTCAATGCATATGCAGAGGAAGAGTTTAGCCACTTTCACATATACAGTCTTCACTGGTAAATTGCCAGTAAATTACCATTAAGAGATCATGTGTGAACAGGACCTTTTAAAAAATCCCTGTAAATTTGTTCTGGCGATCATATCGCTCTTAAGGAGATGACATGATTACTCTGAGCTGTTTACAAAGCTCTGCTGTTTTTTAATTAGTTTTTCTATGTAAATATGCGCTAGATGGACATCTTTGACCATTGCACCTTCAACATTGCTTTTTCAACGTGTCACGCTTCTCCATTCATCAGTGCAGCGCGTCTGGCGTTTATAAGAGCAACAAATTCTGATTGGCTAGTAATGTTAGTTTGGTTGAGAGTGAAAGCTGTGCTGCTCTCATACCATTGGTAGGTGAACTCATGGACTCGAAAGTGATATCAACAAGGTTTTTTTAAATGTAGGATTATTTTTTTCTGCAGCCAAACGCTGCACGCCGGAGATCCGCCACAGTGCCGGAGAACTTTAAGCCCTGAAAATGTTTAAATTTGATTAAGGTTCTTTAAAACCTAACAGACGTAGGTACAGAACTCTATAATGGTTAATAGTGTAAGAACGGCTGTCTGTAACGGTTATCACACTTACATTTAGACATTTTGCAGACGCTTTTATCCAAAGCGACTTACAATTGGGGAATACATAAAGCGATTCTTCTTAAAGAGGCAAACAGACACAGGAAGTGCTCATAATACCAAGTTTCAGGAATTGTTCAAATAAGTACAAACTAGAAAGGGAATGAATAATTAAAGAGAAGCATCGAAAGAGATGAGTTTTCAGCTGTTGCTTAAAAAAATTGTTAGGGATTCAGCATTCTGGATAGGGTTTGTGGGAAGATCATTCCACCAGCCAGGAATGGTGAATGAGAATGTTCTGGAAAGTGATTTTGAGCCTCTCTATGATGGTACCACGAGGCGTCGCTCACTAGCGGATCACAGACTTCTGGAGGGGATGTAGATTCGTAGTAGTGAGTGGAAGCTGGCGGGTGCTGAGCCTGTGGCTGTTCTATATGCAAGTATCAATGTCTTGAACTTGAAGTGAGCGGAAACTTGACTTAACTGTTTAAATGAACCATATTAGAGCATGGTTCCCTTAAACAGTTAAGTTCTCTAGCGTTATTATAGTTCACTGAAGCAGTTAATATTATAAGTATGGTTCTTTAATATAACAGTCTCAAGTACACCTCTCTGAAATGGTTAATAGTTTGAATATATGTATGTTTATGTGGTTAACAGTTTGAGTACAGTTCTCTACAATGGTTAAATGTAGAGTATGCCTATATGGTTCATTTAAACAGTTAAGTTCTCTAGCACTTTTACGGTTCTCCAAAGCAGTAAATATTGTAATATAGTTAACAATAGGCTAAATACATCTCTCTAAAACATTTTGTTCTTGTTAACAATAATAATAATAATAATAATAATAATAATAATAATAATAATAATAATAATAATAATAGTTAACAGTATTAAGTTTGGCTGTCTAAAACTGTTCATTGTGTGATAGGCTACAGTTGTCTACAACGGTTGATGAAATAGTTCTCTAACAGTTGCTCTCTAAACAGTTTATAGTGCTAGTATACAGTTCTCTGAAACTGTTAATTATGTGATTAGGTTTCTTTAAATAGTTAACAGTCTTAAGTGTGCATCTCTAAAGGGGTTAGTCTATATGAGTCTTTAAGCAGTGCGAACATGATCTAAAACAGCTGTGCAATTCTGTAAAGTTTAACAGTTTTAGAGAACCATACATTATTGAACAGTTCAGAGTGTGAATCTGCATGTTTCCCTTTAACTCAGTGCAGTAACGCGATACGGTTCTCTAACTAAAACAGTTTAGAGTGTGAGTATGATTCTCCCGTAAAACTTTCCATTACCCCCCTCCGCCTTCACAAACACACATTCCTGACAAATCCTGAACCGAAACTCACCGGAATTCTCGGCCAAACTGGACAAGCCGGACACCGCCAGCAGCAGCAACCCCATGAAGCACATCTGTCCTCCGAACAACTCCTTACGCTTTTTCCTCCGCGCTTTGATCTTCTTCTGCTGGAGCATCACTTGCAGCGGTCGAGTCCACACGCGAACACACGCATCCCCATCCATCACCACAGCTCAACACAGCTACAAATGTCACAGATATGGTGCGATTGAGAGTTTTAAGCCGGAAGATGAAACGCCGAACGACTCTAGTGTGTGTTTGCTGCGTTGACGTGAATTTTTACCCTATATGACTTCAAATTGTAATGTGGTGAAATAAAGATGCAGCGCGCGCCCCATGGATGCGTCAGTTTGGTGCCAGTTCTCTCAGGACACAAACTGCTGCTGCTGAGAGATCGAGGATGTAGAGGAGGAGAGAACTCGAGAGGGAGGGAGGGGTGAAAGTAAGGAAGTGAACGCAGTCAGAGAGAGAGAGAGAGACGGAGAAACTGGAACGCATCTGTTCTAATGGTGCACTAGGATGAAGTCCATGCAATGAGAGAGAAAGAGAGAGAGATAGGTGGGCTGGAACGAGGGGCAGTTGTTGGTGGATTTCAAAGGAGGAGCTATAGTCCGATTTACCGCAAACAAAACCCTCTGCTCATCGCCACCCTCTATTGGTAGCATTTTTGCTGGTTTAATAGCAGACACATGCGATAAGATACGCTGAATTCACATTTGTATTTCTGTCAAAACAAGAATTCTTCAAAAATGTTATTTTGTTGATATGCCCCACAAATAGTAGTATAGGCTATAGTTTATACCGGGCCTAGTTGTCAGTGTTAGTAAATATAAGTTTTTTTTGTCAAATGTCCAAAATATATAAATAACAACAACAACAACAATAATAATACATATTCGATTTTTTTTTTTAAATTCTGTCCTCAAAAAATAATAAAATCAATTGAAATTTTTATTTAATTTATGTCTTGATATAAATTCAAATAAAATTGAAATATTATACTACTATATTTATGCTACAGCTTATATGCATACAGACTTGCCTTTAGTTATTCAGTCAGCTACAGTCAAACCAAACATTATTTAGACACCAGATCTATCTATCTATCTATATATATATATATATATATATATATATATATATATATATATATATATCAAAAATTACATCTGGTGTCTAAATAATATATGTATATGTGTATGTGTATGTATATATATATATATATTTACTAGTGGGTGCAGGACACTATATTTCATTTAAATAAGTGAGGATAGCAAAATAAAGTAAACTCTGACATATTATACTCAAAAATTCTTCATACAGTGGACTACCAGTAAAACTGATACAAATTTGAGACCAAAAATTATTCAGACACTCTGACCTGAGCATGTTTTGCTTAAGTGTTTTTCTTTAATTGCGAATGTGATCTTTTTACACCACAGACTGAACAAAATTAACCATTGCTTGGTAACTGGTTGACCTAAATTTGTATTATCTAACTATGTACTTAAATTTAATAGCTGACAGCTATTCAACCTAATTCATTACCAAAGTTATCTGACATTATCAAGATGAATTTGAACTCACACAGTTTAACTAGAGTTCTTGTCATATTTTTTTACCATTTTTTTTAACAAAAGCAAATAAACTGTGATTATGTGAAAAATGTTGAAGGTGTCCGAATACATTTTGGTTTGACTATATATAATGAAATTAATTTTCATCCAAAAGGTTGAACTGTGCTCCAAGGAGAAGGCTATTTTGCATAAATGTCAGGTTGGGGCAAGTTGTCACAATTTTTTTTTTTCATTGGTCATTTTTGATTCAAATGTTATACATTATACAATTTACTAATAATAGAATAATCAGTACCAGTGAAAATGTTTAATAGCTTTTTACAGCTTATACTTCAAGGTACAGAATACAAAATAAGTTATATGATTAAATATTATATAAATTATTAAATATTCACTATAAAAGGTGTGACAGCTTGACTCAGACTCCCCTATATCTTCTCTCAGCTGTTCAGTTTGAGAATCACAGCAGTTCCATGCACCTGATCAGAATTTTCTCATCATGCACCATGAGTTTGTTTCAAAACCACACAGCTGCAGATCTTGTATATACTTTAAAGGTTCAAATAACAGAAACGTTTTTTTCCCCTCCCTGAAATATGTTAAACACTGCAGGGATAAAGCTGCTTGGTGCTCTGTGTTTCCTTCGTCAAATACTGAGCACTGTTCCAGCCAGCACTGTGTCAGCAGCTGGGTCGGCTCCAACTGACCGCATGGCTTGCTTGCCTAATGCCACTGCTAGGACAACAATGCACTTTTTATGGAGAGAAGCAAAGAGTGGGTGATGAGCCTACTGGATTATACTGGACCGAGTTGCAATGGACACATACTGACAGATTGGGTGTAATCTCTGTCTATAACCCAAGACTTTAGAGTCTCAGATTCTCCAGTGGGAGATGGAGAATGATGAGTTAGCTGTTGAAGTGGGGTTTTTTCAATTTGCTTGCATCAGCAAAGAGGCCTGAGTCAGATTGACAAAGTGTGAAAATATTGTTTGGTTATTTTTACCTAACATTTACACAGGATGGTAGATTAAAACAAGGTAGTGTAAGCTCTTTAGCCACTGTTTACCCAGCCCATGTGACATTGGTCCTTGTCTAGCCCCCCTTCTACTTTCATCTATAGCTTGTGATCTGTGCTTCACCTGTTTCTCTCCCCCTCTCTCTTTCTCTCTGCTATGAATCTATGAGTAATTCAGTTTGTCTTTTGATGTGCTATTAGCCTCATATTGTCTTGATGCTCCATATACATCTGTGTAGTAATTGTTTACCAATAAAATATTTTTTCAACACCTTTGTTCACCACAGTTGGTTCTTTAATATGCATTTTAAAAAAAGGTCTGAATGCAGCAGGCAGAATCACTATGCAAATATCACATGTGTTTCATGTGGAACGTTAGATGCCTTAGGTGAATTTCCATAATGACATGAGTGACTCACCATTTTGATACGTTTCAAGTCATCTGCTCTTGTCAACCTGACTATAATGTCTTTGGTGGAAAACCCCTTGATCAATGGTCATACACTTATTATTATTATTATTATTATTATTTTTTTTACAGTGCAGTGTCATAGTTACCTCCCATGCCCTAAACCAAATTCAAAGTTATAGATGTGCATTTATTCTGCCCATTCATGCTGCCAAGTCACATACTGTATGGTCAGTTTCCTGTTACTTAAAAGAATAGCTCACCCAGAGATTAAAACTTTGCTTAATATTTACTCACCCTCAGGCCATCCAAGATGTAGGTGAGAATGTTTCTTCAGCAGAACAGATTTTGAGAAATTTAACATGATATCACTTGATCCACTGCAGTGAATGGGTGCCGTCAGAATGAGATTTTAAACAGCTGATAAAAACATGAAAATAATCCACAAGTAATCCACACAACTCCAGTCCATCAATCAATGTCTTGTGAAGTGAAAAGCTGTGTGCCTGTAAGAGACAAATCAATCATTAAGGCATTTTAACTTAAAAATGTTGCTTCTGACCAAAAAACAAAACAAAACAAAACAAAAACATAACACTTCAGTGAAAAGTCCATCTTCTGTTGTCCTCTCACATCTAAATCCACCAACATATGTTTAGAACTGTTTACACTTATAAACAGTGTTTGATCTGTGCATATTTCTCACCTGATAACTTTGTCACTGGAGAAATTAATATTATGGATTGAGGAGAGAAGTTAAAAAAAAAAAGTCTTATTAGATTTGTTTATTACAAACACAATGCTTTTATCAGCAGTTTGTAAGCAAATTTTCATTTCTGGGTCAACTATTTCTTTAAGTGTCTAAATACCTCTTAAAGTATTCCAGCATTAATGGAATAAATGGTTCATAGCAGTTTTCCTTTCACCATTAGTTGGCTAGAAAGAGAATGGAAAGAAATGTAAAGAAATTCACAGAGGATGTTAAAATATGAATATAGTGTGAAATGGAGAGTAACAGAAGAACAAAGTATGCCTGGTGAAAGGAGGTTAAAATAAGAGACAGATGAGTGTAGATGTTTTGTGCAGTGGCTCAAACACAGACACACACTTAATGCCATATCTACAATGTGATGGAAGAATAGAAACAGGACACATACTAAATGATGCAAACTGTTGTGAACATGTGGTAACAGACAAGGTGACTGATATGAAAGGTTTTAAGTTTTCACACATGCATTTTGCCATTCATCCAATAGGTGACATCTCTTTCTTTCCTCTCACCTCTTTTCTTATTTATTTTAAATTACTTTGATTTAATAGAAATAAGTGCTTCATTATACAAAATTACTTAAAGCAGTCATTTCAATGAGAATCCTGAATTTTTTTTCTCCCTTCCCAGAAGTTTTTCAATTACTTTCCATCATAGTCAGATGGTGACATCCATTAGAAGTCAACATTATTAATGCATTTAATCATTTCTCTGCTCTCAGTTCAGCGAAATATATCAAACTGTGTGATGTTATAAATACATTTTACAGTTCACTCACATGCTTCAGGTCAGGATTTGGACTTTAACAATTTGCATTGCTTCACAGTAATAAACTCTGCTTAGAGCCTAGCAGCAAATTATATCAATTTGTAGATGCAGCAAAAAAAAAAAAAAAAAAAAAAAAAAAAATATTTCTATCAATAAAACAAGACTATCTTTGTGAATTAGAATTTAAAAGATCTCAGTGACACAGACATTTTTTCACCTGTAGCATTTCACAGCCGTCATTTCATGAAGTTATGCTCATCAATAGCTGAAAAAAAGAGACTGGTTCTCTTAGCCCACATACTTTAACTGAAAACATTGGAACATTAGAACATTAGAATTGGAGTTTAAAAAAAATTAAAATAAAATAAAAAGCCAAGCATATGGCTGTCTTTATCTATATTTCACATGTTCCACTGACAACAACAACAATTAATTTAATTAAAATGTGTTTTAATAAATGATTTATTATTATTATTATTATTATTATTATTATTATTATTATTATTATTATTAGATCCAATGGCAATACATACATTTTTATTATTATTGTTGTCATTTGTAGACCTAATATTGATACGATTCTTCCACACATATGTCCTTCGGCACCGAATGAAGCAGTCGAACAGGAAGTGTGTTTCCTAGGATGAAAGAGATACGGTTGAAAAGGAACCACACATGACTGATCAAGCCCAAAGTGAAACACTATGATTTAGAGCAGGGATAGGCAACTCCGGTCCTGGAGGGCCACTGTCCTGCAGAGTTTAGCTCCAACCCTAATTAAACACACCTGAACAAGGCAATCAGTGTTTTCGGAATTACTAGATATATACAAGCAGGTGAGTTTTTATGAGGGCTGAAGCTAAACTCTGCAGGATAGTGGCCCTCCAGGACCGGAGTTGCCTATCCCTGATTTAGAGGGACCAGAGGCATAATTTAGAGAAGGATTGAATTAAAAATTGTGGCATCCACATAATTGCAAACAAAGAGTTTATTAGTGGTCAAATTTCCAATTTGTATGGCACCTTGCTCTCTGCGTCTAGATAGATACACTCTCAGAAAACAAAAGCTGCAAAAGCTGTCACTGGGGTGGTACCTTTTCAAAAGGGTCACCTTTGTACCTAAACAGTCGATGTTAGTACCTTAAAGGTACACGTTAGTACCTACAGTGTACATATTAGTACCTAAAAGGTACAAAAGTGTGCATTTTGAAAAGGTACTGCCCCAGTCACAGCTTTTGTACCTTTTTTTCTGAGAGTGTATAGACAGACTCAAGCAAAGGCTTTGACTGAGAGCAGGTAATTTTACTCAAGGACAAAGAGGTGCTATGATTTGCCATCGACACTGTTTATTCTCTTAGATATAATTCCATTATCTAACAATGCTTCCAATTAATTGGTACATGTTATTCCAAATATATGCATGGGGGAAATCAAGAAACTGTGTGAAAACTAAATTTAATTCAGCAATCTCCCTCCTTGATGTTCACTCTTAATGTTTTTGCTTTGGCATTTAAAAGAACAAATACTTCAAATAAATTTTATTGATTTCCACTATGATGTCCACAGAAAGTGCCCATTTCTTTTTATCTTTGATGTTGTTTGATAGCCCATCCTTTGATATAACCAGTTACAGATTGCTTCATCTGTGTCTTTACAATTCACATTACGTATTAAACTTATACTTGTGATACGTCAGATCACATTCATCTTAAATTCTATCTTAGTCAATGGCAGATGTTTCTGACTGAGAAAGATGAAAGTTCCCTTCAAATGTTTCAGGAAGCACCTGCCTCTGATCCGATGCCCAGTGGTGGAACTGACTTTTGGTTCATGAAACAAAAACAGCAACCATGCTGATCAAAAACAAGAGGTAAACACAAGGGTATACATATACACGGTTAATGAGGAACTAACTAGACCAGAACCAGGTGTGCACAGTTGAGGACCAGGTGTGCAATATTATCATGAGAAGGAATCAACAAAGAAGGTGTGCAATATCAGGGAGAAACCTTTACATTAGCTTTCCCATTCATCTCAAAAGCAATTGTTCATCTATGGATACTTCAAGGCTTCCTAAAATAAAATCAATCTATCTATCTATCTATCTATCTATCTATCTATCTATCTATCTATCTATCTATCTATCTATCTATCTATCTATCTATCTATCTATCTATCTATCTATCTATCTATCTATCTATCTATCTATCTATCTAAAAATCTATCAAAATCTAACCACAACAAAAACAAATATTATAAATGAAAAGTCAAAAGAATACAGACAAATACTGTTAGCTACAATAATTAAAAAATTTAATTATTGTTGCACATGCAGCATTTTTGTCTGTCTCTATTTCTTCTTTCTTAAAGCTAATCTACTGCTGCTATTTGCACTTGTTCAGAAATGGACACTTTTTGCTCTCCTCCTACTGTGCTGAAATTAGTGAGAGGTGGTTTCTGGGTAGTTGACCTGAGGTTAAAAACATCTCTCTGTAATATGGCGTGATGCTCTCTGGATGCTTAATCCTCCTGGGCTTTGAGGGATTATTCTCTCTTTTTCTCTCTCTGGCGCTTTCTCGTCAACTCAGTCCTCCTGTTATATAGCACATTCATCCTTCCGTTGTCTCACCTCACATGTTTCATTCAAAACATGCAAGCATTATATCCGTTTTTTTGTAAATTTATTGTTAAAAACATCCATTCTCAGACACACACACAATCAAAGCTTTAGCCATTAACAAGCGATTCATTTCGACTTTTCCAAAATGATCAATATTAACCAATCCACACCGATCTTAAAACGGCTCTCATCTCTGTTAAACTTGATCTTAATAGCCCTAATTGAGATCTTATCCTCCCCAGTTCAATCTCAAATACTGTCATCTAAATCCTCTCATCATCTGCCAAACCACTTCAAGTTTTCACTGTCAAGTTTATTTACAATTCTTTTTCTTCAAGAGTGCATTAAAGTATTCTGTTTCGGAAAAAGAGCCCCTTTTTTCTTTTAAACAAGCCTCCATTTTCCACCAGCAAGTTATCAATTCCCTCATCACGTCAAAGATCTGTGGTGATTACTGTAACTCATGCCTGTCTCCCCAGTGGAGGACAAAAGACACCTATTGACACACATCATTCACAATGTCAATATGGATGGAAGGAAAGAAAGAAAGAAAGAAAGAAAGAAAGAAAGAAAGAAAGAAAGAAAGAAAGAAAGCAATTGATGAATCACGGTCTGAATTTAATATTTTAATAATATTTTTACAAATGTACAAATTTTAACTTTAACATTTAAACATTCACTACCGGTTTAAAGTTTGGGGTCAGAAATTTATATTATTGGAAATTAATACTTTTTTTTTTTTTTTAGCAAGGATGCATTAAATTGGTCAAAAGTGGAAGAAAAAGTTTTTTTGATGTTTCCACAAAAATAAGGAGCGTCATCATTATACTAAATTCATTGTTATTCAATATTTATATGAACACTAAAAATTTCAAAAACAAATACCTTATTTAGAAAGTCACAAGTAGTGACTTCAAAACTAATAATAATAATGTATTAAAAAAATAATGATAAAAATAATAATAATAAAAAACTTATTTAAAAAAATAGTAGCAAAACAAAATATTTGTTAGACTGATTATCTAAGCACATTATGCAGTGGTTAGTGGAGTCTATGAAATCAATGAGTAAAATAAAAGCTTTTTTATCATTTGTGGTGAGGGATCGGCAGTTTCTGACCAAAAAATTCTTTTTTTTTTTCTAAAACAAAGCAAACAGCCAAATTTAATGAAAAAGCTCAGACAATTGTGCCATTAAGAAGTCTAACTGCTGTTTAACCGATTGATTGATTGATTGATTGATATGTTTCTTTCTTACTTTTTTGACAATTTTTCTGAGTTATACAAGACATAGCAACTTGTCATTACAACAGGAGATAATGGTTTCACTGTACACCTTTAATACATATAGATGGAAACCACACATGTTATGAGAACATATACAAAGTTACACACAAGAGTTAGTGGAGACACTACTGCACTAAAGTGCTTTTCCACAAACCAGCACAGATACTCGTCCGTGGGGACTCCACAATCCAGGCTCTATTCTAAGAGTGTCTTATTGTCTTTGGTTTCTCTATATTAGGAAAGGATACATTACCTCTGACCAAAGTCAAGCCAAGGACAGACAGCGGGCGGCAGAGGACTAGCAGGAACAGAAACCAGCATTTGCCCCCCAGAAAAGAAAGGGATGGTGGGGGAGCTGCCCCTTGACGGCTCTCAAATAGACAGTTCACCTGGAGGAAAGACAAGTAGGACAGACAGATGGAAATAGAAAGGTAAGGGAAATGCACAGGGGCGATGTCACTTGCTAGAGTCGAATAGGTGACCTGTTTCGGGGAAATACAATAGTGACCGGCATGTGAAGGTTTCTGTATAGAACACTGAGAACAAAATCAATTGCATTAGCACATTTTATGATGACATATCTCTAAAAATACTCCAGATAACTGCAGAGTGAATCATTTTCAATATCTAAATTTGAATGTGACCTTTGTTTTTTTTTTGTTTTTTTTACTGTTCACAGAAAGTTCAGATAATAGGCTGATGATACTAATCTCACGTGACTTCTGCTTTCTTTACACACAGACCTGTGCTATATTGATTTTTCAAAAGTGTACGCTAGTCTATATTTTTATCATTATATCTTGTAGCAGGCAGATTGAGACACTTGTGGCCATTTAAACTTTGCCCTAGGCTCAGACAGAGGACAAACAGCCCTGAAGGAGAGGATGCCGGGGAAGAACAAGTCTAGCATAATAAATTACAGTGAGGTACATTGTGCAGCAAGCACTCTGTCTTAAATATAACACCTCAAAAAGGATATGATTAATAAATGAAGAGCCTGGTGCTGTTTCCATACTTTTTGACATCATTTGACAGAATGATGAACATTACAAGAAGTCTTAGTTGCTAACACACATTTTCCTTATTGTTTTTATACTGAGCCAATGATATTTTCCCACTTAATTTTTAAAACTAAGTTGTACAGAAACCTTTTAGCTTTGTACTTTACATTATGCATTATTTAATCTGTTTAATAGGGACCACAATGTCATCACACAGACAGCTAACAAAATGACAGCTAAAAAATGCCTTACAATATACATTTGCTTAGGCATAAAATAATAAAAATACACCAAATAAATTCATCATAAATAAATATAGTAAAATAAATTATAAACTAACTTTAGACCTTTTTAAACAGATTAAACTTCTATAATTGCTTTCATCATCACATGGTCTTGTAGGAACAAATAATGGTCCAGTTTTCAAAATAACAATAAAAGATGTACGAAGAATGAAAGCAAATGTCATGCAACAGTCTTTTTAGTCTATCACACAAACCAATATCCCTATATTACTCAATTTCATATGCTCTTAAAAAACACAAAGCACTCGCCTAAGGAGAATTCCTGAAATAGAAATAAACATTCACAGAAACACTATGTTCATTTAAATGTTTATATGTATTACAATGACATGCTGTTGTAAAATCCTGGAGGAAGTAATGAATGATAATCTTAATATGCCTGCAATATTCAATCTGCACAATCTGTTTATGTTATTGCATTTTTGGCCAGCATCCTCCTCATGTCAAACTAAAAGTTCAGAGAAACCGAGAGGGATGAACCAGTCCATACGTAACATTTGGGCTGATCTAGTCAGAATTTTCTGAGAATTATTAATCTCTTATTCAGCTCCATTATAAAAAGTAAGCAGAGGATATGTAATATTGTATTGCCTAATGTTACAATCACAAGTTTAAACACACAGTGAAACATTCACACTATTAATGCATCTGATGTATTTACAATTCATACAATACTGCCAGTTCTTTGTGCAATTTATATAGAAATTATATAATAGTTACAATCTCTCAGTCTATTAAATATTCATATTCAGTCACCAATTATATATGTTTCATCTGTACAGCCATTAAAAATTCATTGACAGCTGTCAGGAGTTGGTTTGAATCATAGCACGCCTCCTGTTACCACACTGGCTACATAGGTTTACTGTGTTTTGTTTACTCAGCGACAAGTCTCAAATCCCAGTATTAACCAATCCAATCTATCATAAGTCTTTAATAAAAGTGGCACACTGGAGCACAGCTTTCACAGCCTCAGCATGACTGTTAGTTATGATGGAGCCAGGTGGATACTGGAAGCGGAGTCTGGAGTCTTCTGACATTTGTCCCAAAGTCTCTCTAATCCTCAACCAAGTCACACTATGAGAAAACTCATCATTTAATCCCTGCTGCCGGAAATAACTGTGACCTCACTGCAGAACCTTGCATTATCTGGCAAAAAAATATGAGATGGGTTTCAAAAGTAGCTACATCTCTAAGGGCATCACATCTTTACAGTAGGGTATGCAAATGATTTGGTCTATTGTTTTAATAAAAGGTAATGGATAAAATACACCACATATTTGATTCTTTGGTAACACTTTACAATAGGATTCAATTAATTAACATTATTTACTGAATTAGGCATCATGATTAAACTTTGAGGTGCCTTTCTAGGTTTGTGCAATTGGAAAATCTAAAGCTGAATTCTAGTCTTTAAAAACATGCATGCATCAGCCAAAATGGGCCAGAAACTTGAAATTCAAGCCATGCACCATTGCATCAGTACAATATAGTAAAATGCAATTTCCCTTTAATAAATCCACTGTAAATTGGTTGTGGATTTTTCACTCTGGTCTTAGATACAGCCAGAGTCCAACCAATCAGAAGGACTAGCAAAGCCGGGTGCTGATAAATCCAAAGAATACCTCTCTTCCACCATTGCCACTTTTCTCTACACACCAAACTTGACTGGACAAGTAGAGGCCCTGCAGGCAGACAATGGGTTTTTATGTGTTTGGACAGTCCTCTGTCCTCTAAGAAAATCACTGTACTCTGGAGTTGCATTGGGTGGAAAGAAAGAAAGAGACAGAGAGAGAGAGAAATGTGCCATCATACAAAGTCTGTTTGTAATGCATGCAAACTGAGTGTGCAGTCACAAATAATAATGTGATGTCACAGTAAACACTATTTGTGCACAGGCCTACTGAGGTGACATTCAAAATGCAGTTTTTGCATAAAAAGAAAGAAAGACGGAAAGCATTCACATGACCATGTCTCCAAAACTGATCAACATTTAGCTTACACTGTAAAAAAAATCAGACCTCTCCAACTCAAATTTTTCTTTTGACTGATCACATCTAAATTTTCCAATTGGCCTATCTGAATTTGTGTGAATTAGTGATCACATCTAAATGTTTCAATTGGCCAAAATGAATTAGTGTGAATTTAATTTTATAAATTCAATTAGGCCAATTGAAAATTTTAGATGAAACCAGTGACTATAGAAAATTTTGAGTTGGAGAGGTTTTTATTTTTTACAGTGTAGGGTGAAATACTGAAGAGTAACAATTCAGAGATGTTCTGATGTTGTAAGTATTGTTTTCTCTAAGTGATCTGGGGTTTTTCAGCTGCACACAGATGGTGATGTCAGAATAACAGCCAAACTGATTCAGAATGTCATAAGGTATTGTTTTTTCTATGTTATCTGGGTTTTTAAAAAGAACTTGCAGTCCTAAAAGCACAGGGGATCCATAATTTGTGCAAATAATCTCTTCTAAACCACTTCTAATGCAGGTGATTACACAATTTCAAAATAATTTGAAATATTATTAATATTATCATTAATATATTGATATTAATATTACAAATTTAATAGGTATATTAATGACTACTTGCAATGGCAATCTTTCAAATTTGAATTTTATTGTTTATATGTTTTTTTTTTCATAATATTATACTGTTATGATATGTCATTTTATTAATTTTTTTTTAGAACATTTACAAAAACATTTACAAAACTTCAACAATTTTGAATCCGAAATTTTTATTGAGGTCTCAGATATTGTAAGAAAGAAATAAAATACACTAACATACATTAACATAAATGAAAGTTAATGACGGGACCAATTCTCACTATAAACTGCTTATTAGCATGCAGATTACTAGCATATAGGCTATTATTAGTATTAAAAAGCACATATTCTGCATGACCATATTCTACATCCCTAATCCAAAGCAGTAATACCTTAAGCAGTAATTGGGAGTTTAAGGCAAAAGTTGTAGTTACTGTAATTAATAGCGAGAACTAGACCTTAAATAAAGTGTGACTATGAATCTTTACAAACGACAATAGAAACGTTGAGAGTAGAAAGAGATAGCAATAATAAAGCAAATAAATACATAAGTGACTGTGAACAACTAAAGTACATCACAAGTGGGGGATATTCTGCAGATAAAATATTTATAATTTAAAGATATAATTCATTATTAGTGCTGTCAAATGATTAATCGCGATTAATCACATCCAAAATAAAAGTTTTTGTTTACATACTATATGTATGTGTACTGTGTATATTTATAATGTATATATAAATACATACACATACAGTGAATATTTTGAAAATATTTACATGTATATACATTTATATATTTATATTCTTATATTTTATATTATATATAAATATATTTAATATATAAACATAACATATTTTTCTTAAATGTATACATGCATGTGTTTGTAATTATATATACATAATAAATATACACAGCATACACGCATATATTATGTAAACAAAAACTTTTATTTTGGATGTGATTAATCGTGATTAATCATTTGACAGCACTATTCATTATATTTAAATTGTAAACAAAGTCAAACTTTAAGTGTGACTGGTATTTCAGTGCTCTTGTATTGTGACAAAAGCCTCTGAACATTTTAGGTACAAGTCAAGCAAAAACTCAATTCTTAAATTTTAATGAAAGCTGAGTGCTTACGACCAAAGAAAAAAAAAAAGTTACAATAAATTCCCCAGCATTCTTTTTGGAAAAACTCAAATCTATAATTCATTACCCCAAACTCTGAGATTCACAAATGGGAGAGGCTTCCAAACTTGCTGAGCGATCAAGTTGAGGGGAAAAGATTTAAAAGATTTAAAGCTGTACCTCAGGAGATCCAAGGGTTGCTATGAGCTCTTCTGTCCTACATGATGACATCCATTATGCTGCAGGAGCACAACAGACATAACAGCACTTCCTCTTAAGCACTGTAATAGACGAAGTGTGAGCCTAGTGATCACTTTATCACAAACATCTGACAGCACTTCCAAGAAGCAAGAATGTGACCAGATGAACAGTTCACATACTCAATCACAAACATGCCTTTTCGATTAGTGCCCTAGAATTAGTGCAGATTTTTATACATATATAACAATAATAATAATGCACCGTGTTTTAAATGATATTTTGCTAAAACTTTTATCAAAGATGTGAGTTTGTTTGTTCATCAGAATAGCATTACATGCTCATCAAGCAAATAGCTTTTCACTTAACAAGACATTAACTGATGGACTAGAGTGGATTACTTGTGATGTTTTTATGAGTTATTTAGACTCTCTTTCTGGCAGAACCCATGTACTGCAGCGGATTCACCGGTGAGCAATGTTATACATATATACTCCATATATCACAGGCCAAGCATTATGTATGCTGCATTGACTGTTAAAACTAATTGCAAATCCATCGAGACCAAACTTTAGTAGAAATTTGCTGCTCTCAGCATCTGAGTTTCAGTGACAGCCATGAGTTCTCTTTGTGGTTTGTGTCCTCGTGTTCAGCACATCATCAATTATAAACAGTGTGAGGTAATCTTGAGGGACATTTTAATATGAAACATCATTTAAAGAAAAAAAAAAAAACGTTGTTCTTGGCCACAAAAAATGAAACCAACTCATGGGAGAAGCAGAGAGTAGTTGACAAAGTTTTTTGGACCTCAAAACCGAGTGAAAGCTGACAGATCATGCAACAGATGGACACACATATCACACGGCTCGGCTGGCATAAACATTCTACATGGTTAAAACTCTCTAAAAATGCACAACTGCTCTTGCATTCCTACATTGCCTTATCTGACAGCATAGAGCTCCAGCTATATTGTCAGGAAACTGGCACGTCTCTGATAAGATTAATTCCCATGAGCCAGTCCAAACAGGCTCTTGGCTGGGGCCTCCAAACCAAGAACATCGTCCAAAACAGGGCAGATTAAAACTCACAAACCCGCAAACATATGCTGACATAACCTGCCAAGTCAGACGGGCTTTTATTGGACACTGTGGTGGCACATACGAGCCCAGATAAAATTTCAAAATGAAAATGTGCCGATAAATGAGATAATTAGCTTGTTCCAAGATATCACAACTACACAGTTCTGGTGAATGGCTGAACATCTCCTATCCTCCACAAACACTAGCCGAATATGCGCTAATTTCAGAGCGTACGACCTTATATGACCTAATAAGCTCCCCGTGTTAAATGAACTGCAGAACACAACAGTCCTGAGGCCTGCTGATGAAAATATCACTAGTCACGGCAAGTTGTCTATGACTCATAAAAACACATCTAGGGGTTATTACAGATCTGACTTCATTGAAGCATAATTATGTTTTTGACGAACATGGCTGGCTTCTTGCTATAGAAATGTAACCATGGAAACTGTGAATGTGTGTTGAGGGGCATTGAGTGTCCAGCTTCCCATGGTGAGTGCTGAGGCATGCTGGGTAGCGGGTTTTGTTCCGACATTGCTTGTGATGAACTGCCCACACGTTCTTCTAGCTCAGATTTCTTCAAGATACAACAGCTTATTTAGAGCTAAAGCAAATGGGTTACTAAATTAAATTTTTTTCATGAAAACTGGAGATGCACAATTAGAGTAGACTAATTTGATGCCATATGTGATGTTGAAGAGGATAGAGAAACATCACAAGTCGATGCTGCCACCTAGTGTACAATAACGTAACTTTGAATCTTAGCATGTAGTTATTAAACATGGGAGTGTGTATTTGCTCTCAGTGACCACACTGAGTCAGTATTTTATTACATTTGGACAAGTTTAATCAAAGATGAGATCATTTTTTACTTGCTTTCAATGTTGGTTTGCTAACTGGTGTATGCTATTTAACCAGCAGGGAGAGTTAGTGAGTTAAGACTACAATCAGAGAGACTACAATATTTGCTCTCTCTCAGGTGAGGTTGCTGGCCCATTTTGTGGAGGAACTGTGGCGCAGAACTGCAGAAGTGGGAAAATGCAGCTTCATCACATTTCCTGGCTCTGCTAGAGAAGATGTGACTAATTAGAATGACTCCAGATCAGTCACCATGACAAAATGTCTCAGGTGGGCTGACCCATTTTTCCTCTCAGCTAGTACACTCCCATGTTATACACAAGAGGGAAACCCCCATCAGCAAACAATCACATAGTGCTGCAGGCCTATGAATTCAGCACCATACAACCGTGCTGCGAAACAACTCACTATTTACGTATTTTAAGGCCACTGAATAAGCACCAAACTGCAAATGACAAAAAACATTGTCTGAAGTCACATGCTTTATTACAGATTCAAACTGGAATGACAAGTTGGAAGATTCACAAGCTGGAAGATTCACATTCAACTTCACATTTCTTTAGTATCTATTACTTAATGTTGTGCTATTTTAATCAAATAGTTTCATTAACAGCTTAAGGCAGTAGTTTTCAAACCGGTCCTGCAAGCACCCCCCGCACTGCACATTTTCTGTCTCCCTTATCTAATACACCTGATTCAACTCATCAGCTCATTAGTAGAGACTGCAAGACCTGAAATGAGTGAGACAGATATAAGGAGACATACAAAATGCGAGGTGCTAGGGGTGCTTGCAGGACCGGTTTGAAAACCACTGGCTTAAGGGAAGCTTTAAATCACTAGCTTGACCAGTTTAGTGGGCGAAGCTTCTTGTAACATGAACAAAAGCTGATGAGAAACCTGATAACCTAAAAATCACATTATTCCCATTCAGATCATTCCTAAATCTGTTTCTCCTTTGTATTTTGGAAGCTTGCTGTATTTTGTGTATCAGGTTTCTGTGTCTTTTCTAGGGTTTAATATTTATCTTCTTCTTATTGGAATCCATTAATTTTATGCAGCTTTCAATCATTTGATCAGTTGATAAAAGTGTGTGAATTCATTTCATAGAATGTTTTAGATTGAAAAATAGAATGACTTCCATAGAATGTATAATGAAAAAGAACAACAATTTTTTTTGAATAAAGAGGTCAAATTTTTTGTTGTTAAAGCTATTAGATTTCAGTAGATTTTACTGCATTTTCAGTTGGAATCTATCTGAACCTTCAGAGGTAGATGATAGTCATAACATTCCTAAAACCAGTTTATAACCCTGTCAAGCAACTTCAAAGTACTTCCACATTTGTATTGCACAAAATGAAACATTAATCCAGTGGTTAAGACAGAAACATGAACACTAAACTATTAATCCGTCATATGATTTACATGAAAATCTTCAATAGACTGGAACTTCAAAGTAAAAAGACGTTACACCATAGGAATGAGGAACAGAACTTTCTTGATCTGCGAGTCCTCAGAGTGCACGAACCCAAACTTCATTGTGCCTGTTGAACAAATCCCATGGTGCATCATATCCAGCTGCATCAAACCTGTTTTCAACAAACACCTTTCCTGCAGCTCTGAGGTCCTCCCTAAGCTGCTGCACATTTTCCAAGGCATCTTCATCAGATGCAAAACCACCAAACGACCTGTAATGACCAGCAGACAGAGAATGTTTAAATGAAAAAGAGTCAAAAAGACAGTTTTTGACTGTCATGCTTTCCTGAAATAACTAACCTGATGTAGACAGTACCGCCTTGTATGACTGTTTTTCTGATGGTATTATCATTGGGCTCAGGAATGTCCGTGTCAGACTGAAAGACGGAAATGGACACCTGTTGCTCCCCCGTACCATCAGCTTCCTTCACTGAGACCAGCACAGGCCTGCTCATAGCAATCTCCTTATCTGAGAAGTCACATTATGATACACTATGAGTTTAAAATGACTTGATTGAAATGTGGTAACCATACTTGAATGTTTATAAAAAATCAAATATGATCTGATAAAAACCATGAATTTAAAAATACTTTAAAAATAGGGTTTCATTAGATAACATTAGTTAATATGAACTAACAATGAACAACACTTCTACAGCATCTATTAATCTAAATGTTAATTTTTTACATCTACTTAAACACTTTTAAATCAAAAGTTTAAGTATCTGTTTATGCATTGTGAACTAACATGAAGAAAGGTTAATAAACTCTCTATGAATGTGCAGTATTAACCATAGTTAGTTCATGTTAACTAATGCATTAGCTAGTTTTAACAAATAAGAGCTTATTGCAAAGTGTTACCAGTGTAGCTTACTTACTTTCACTGTTTTGACCATGATTGAAATAATACAGTTTCCAAAATCCATCCTTTAAATCACTCTCACTGGTACTCGCAACATCTGTTGTAATCCAATGGCTCACTTCGTAGTTACGCTCCTCAAATCCCTTTTTATGTATTATTAACACAATGATATAAATATTTTATATAGAAAAGACCATATTTAAAATATCCCAAATGACAAAACAAAAAGCGTTGGCCTACCTCATACTGTTGTACCACAGTATACACGGGACACTCATATCCATGACAGAACCAAGGTGCTTCCCAACATTCTGTACTTGGGAAACATACCAGTCCAATCAGGAGACACGAAGCGGAAAGCAGAGTCCTCGCCATTGCACTGCAAAATGAAAAATGTTGTCACAGCTTGTTTGTGTACGGTGTGCTCCACATCCTGTAGACACACCCATCAACACTTCACAGAACTCTCCCTCCCATCGCCAATAAACTTCCATCTAGTATGACACCAGGAAAACAATTTACCAGCTACATTACAATACAGGTTTTCTTTCTTCCACGAAACACAAAGCAGAAATGTGAAAAAAGATCCAGGGAAGCATTATAAAGCACTATGACAGATATTTAATGAATAATGACTCACATTTGTATGTTTAAACCCAGCAGCACTGATCTATTAACTATCAGCATTGTGTCCTTGAGAAAAGCATTTCATCATTAGTAACACCAGTAATAGAGTACTGTAAATTGCTTTGAATAAAAGTGTCAGTTAAATGACTAATGAGTCATTATTAAATTGATGGCAAAGTTAGGGGTTGCTTAATGTCTGGTGTCCGCTGGAATCACCGGAGTTATATAAATGAAGGAAAAAAGTGGAATATTTGCACATGAATAATTTGGCACTTTAATGCAAAATAAAACTGGTAGGCTGAACAGGAGCTCAACTGGTACAAGCATATAATTCACTTGAAAGTGATCCATGCAGAGTCCCTTCAGAACTAATCATAAAACAACACAGATTTCTAGTGGAAGCAGCTCAGCACACTCACATATCCCTTCATAAATCATAAGCTATCATGACATTTAAATGTTGGCTGCGGCTCAGGTGAGATGTCTAAATTGCTTTCATTTTCACTTTTAGAGGACGCTTTACAAGAAATAGATGTTCAAAATGTGCACGGATGCCATTTATTAACAGGTAAGTAAAGTTTGAGTGAGGTATAAGTAAACGTGAATTGTCCTTACAAAGATGCCTCTGCTTGCAGAACCAATTAATCTGAATTATCTAAGACGACAACCTGTCTTTTGACCCACATCTTAGACAATACCTGTTCAAATTAGCAACTCATTTTCCAAAACAGTGTTATGTTCTGTAAACTGACCTCTTTGTTGTGACACTTGCTTGACAGACCCACCTACACAGATCTTCATAGATGCATACTGTCATTCCAAACAGTTTATCCAAAACTGCTTTTTGCTGTTTCACAAAAAATGAATTGCCAGTGTGCACTACATTAAAGAGTACTATAGTGTACTAAAACATTTTTTTTTAATCAATAATATTATATTATAAATACATAACACATTTTAACAAAGTTTATCCTTAAATTATAACATTTTAATAGCCCTCTTCAGGACTATTCCTCCAGTGTGATATTTCAAATGTAATAATAATAATAATAATAATAATAATAATAATAATAATAATAATAAAGTGACATTTACATGCTTTATGTACCAAAGGCCACCTATGTAACAAATATAATTCACAAATTCATCAATAACACCACATTATCACAGTTGTTTTTCTCTTTTTTTTTTTTAGTTAGTTAAATTTATTTATTTTATATTTATTTATTTTTTTATTTTAATTGGCAGATGACTTACAGTTTTTTCTTACTGGCTTTGGTACATTTCTCAGATCAGAATTGAAATTCTAAAAACTACTTGTTCAACCTCCACATCATCTAGTCATCTAGTGCACGCCATAAAAGCAATTTCTCATTCTTTTGGTAAATTGTGAATGCTTTTGTACGTTCATGCATTTATTTGCCGTTTCCTACATCAGGAGTTGCTTATATCATGTTGATCAAAATATATTATACGGGTCCAGTATTGAATAGTTTTTCTCCTAAAACATCTAGCCATTAGTTCATTGCTTAAGTCATTCAGTGCAAAATGGTTGAGCTAGTTGTCATAATCTGTCAAGTATATTTTCCATACAACCGTGTCCTCAATCAGTCAATGTAATCAAACAATGTGCACTGTACTGTATACTGTAATGCTTCATGTTAAAAATAGTCCACTTGCATTTTACATACAGTAAATATACACATACACATGTATGTATATATATATATATATATATATATACAGAACAGGTCAAAAGTTTGGAAACATTACTATTTTTAATGTTTTTGAAAGAAGTTTCTTCTGCTCATCAAGCCTGCATTTATTTGATCAAAAATACAGAAAAAAAAATAATATTGTGATATATTATTACAATTTAAAATAATTGTTTTTAAATTTATTATACTTTAAATTATCATTTATTTCTGTGATGCAAAGCTGAATTTTTAGGATCATTATCACATGATCCTTTAGAAATCATTCTAATATGATGATTCATTATCAAAGTTGGAACACGGTTCTGCTGCTTAATATTTTTTCAGAACATGTGATACTTTTTTAGGATACTTTGATGAATAAAAAGTAAAAAAAAAAAGAAGAAGCTATGTTTTTAAAATATAAATATTTTGTAATAACAATATACACTACTGGTCAGTAATTTGGGGTCAGTAATTTTTTTTTTCTTTCTTTTTTTAAAATAAAATCAATACTTTTATTCAGCAAGGATATGTTAAATTGATAAAAAGTGATAGTAAAGAAAATATATTATTAGAATATATATTATTAGAATTTTTTATTTTTATTTTGAATAAATGCAAGTTCTTTTTAACCTTTTATTCATCAAAATATATTAGACAGCAGAACTGTTTTTCCAACACTCATAATAAATCAGAATATTAGAATGATTTCTAAATGATCATGTGATAGACTGGATGTTACATGTGACACTGAAGGCTGGAGTAATGATGCTGAAAATTCAGCTTTGCATCACAGGAATAAATTATTTTTTTTTAAAAGTATATTTAAATAGAAAACTATTATTTTAAGTTGTAATATATTTGATCAAATAAATGCAGTTGTAATATATTTGATCAAATAAATGCAGGCTTGATGAGCAGAAGAGACTTCTTTCAAAAACATTAAAAATAGTAATGTTTCCAAACATTATATATATATATATATATATATATATATATATATATATATATATATATATATATATATAGAAAATGTAGTTAGCAGAATTATTTTTCCTGTAAATTGCATAAAACTGATAAAAATATTTTTAAAATACCATTCACTTAAGCATACTGTATTAGTGATTCTTATTTCAAACACAGAAATTAGATATTTTATGTTTAATTTTAAAAATTAAAAATCTATTTAAAAAACCCTTAACTGTCACACACATTTTTGAACATAGACTTGAAAGTGCACTTTCCAAGCTAAAATTTTTATAATTCATGAACAAAAACATTTTATAACATGATATTGATGTACCATTTTCATGGTAATGCAATGTCTGATTTTAAAATGGGTTTTAAATGATGAATTTTGAGATTTTAAGTTTTCAGTTGATATATGATTTCTGATTTTTTCTAAAGTGTGACAGAGAAAAAGGCAACGAAGAAGCCTTTTTTTTTGACAAGGTCAGAACTCCTGTTATGATGCCCTTTTTTGAGGGTGCACTCTTGTCATAAATTAATCTTCCTATTAAAATAGTACTTAAAATAATTAAAGTAATTAAAATTACTTTTCCTACATAATTTTTAACAAAAAACATTGGTAAAATATCTATTTAGGAGTCTTAGACCTTTCCAATGATATATAGTTTGTCATGATTAGATAAGTATTTAGTGACGTAAACGTAGGCGTCCCGTATACGGGACAGGGTGACAGTTAACAGGTTAAAGAGACGTGAGTGAAAAGTGCAGCACATGTATTATCTGCAGGCATTCCTTTAGCCCCAGTTATTTCTGAATCTTGGCTGCTCAATTGACCCTTTGCCGGGAGTTTGATTAACAGGCGATCTGACCAATTACGACACAGAATCCGTAATTTTTTTTGTCAGAAAAACAAACCAGCCAGGAGAGTAGATTAACGTTGTGGACTTGAACTTGAAAAATGGTGTGTATTGATGTCTTTTCATGGTTGAAAAAATATGCATCAAGATATATTATATATATATTATATATGATCAATGACACAAGGACATGTCACTCTGATGGCACTTAAATCTTCACAGGCATAAATAATTACTTTTGAGAGATGAACTAAGGATTTTGTTTTGAGATATGCACATTATTGTTAGCAAATATTAAGATTGTTTAAGAAATGAAATGGTCAGGTTGATGTATGCTTGATACAACACCACCAGGTGGCGCCCAATATCAAAAAGTTAGCCGTCTCAAAGAGAAGGGGGCGTGTGGCGGAACAGAGAGCGAAAGAGAGAGAGAGAGAAATATCACAGCTCAGCCAGTCGAGCAATCTGGGAGGCTACTGTCACGCACCCTGCGCACAGAAGCGACCAGCCGTGCGCCTTCTTCATGCGCGGGTTCAGCACCGCACTGAGCTGGACAGGATACTCACGGACAGATGGAAACACACCGAGTCTCTGCCATAGAGACAGAGGGTCCACCCGTACAGCAAGTGCATAAGGAGGAGAAGTATTCGCCGGTACTCTAGGGCTGCATTCCTATCTTCAGAGGGGACAGCATGGACAGAACAGTTATCGTTAAAATGGTAGTCTCAAAAATTCGATCCTAACAAGAGGGAATTTGCAGGAAAGTGCGAACGAAGGATTTGACCGGCTTGTCGGCGATTTGTATTATAGCCTAGCACTTCAGTAAGTTGCTCGGGAGAATGGAAAAGCCCACCCAGCCTCAGCTGCAGTCGAGCATATCCAAGAGCGCAGAAGGTCCCTCAGAGGACCTTTCCAAACTTACGGATGAGGAGCTTCTGAAATGGAGCAAGGAGGAGCTGGTTCGCCGGCTCCGCAGAGCCGAAGCTGAGAAGATGAGCGTCATAGTGGACCACAGCAATCTTATTCGAGAGGTGAACCGCAGGCTTCAGCAGCATCTCAACGAAATACGGGGGCTGAAGGTAAGGCGAGCCTGTGTTCAGGTGAATGGAAAAATGAGTGCATTAATCCTTCTTCACTTAGTTCACTTTTGATTATAAATACCACATCGCTTTTGGTACCAAACAAACAAAGGTTATTTATTTATTTATTTATTTATTTATTTATTTATTTATTTATTTATTTATTTATTTAAATGTTCGTATAAAATAACTATTTTTAAAGCGTCCTGTGGCCTTGACAGAAGCAGCAGTTAAAGCTTTTCACCTCTGACCTTTCATGTTTTGTAGCACTAGCTTTAAATAGTTTTTCTTTTTATCTCCACATTTTCTTATATGTAGCTCCTTGCACAGTTCTTTATGATGAGGTATAATGGGGCTAAAGGTCCCCAGGGCGCCTCTTAAATGTCATTTTGTGATAGAACAGTATGTGGCAACACTTGTCTTATGGGGGGAAAAAATAAAAAATAATTGTTTGTAGCCAGATGTGTAAAGTAGGCCCTGTGTAAAGTAAAACCTGACAAGTCAAGTTACAGCCATTACAATAGCATTAAAATATATGTAATAATAATAACTAATAGGCTATATTATTTTAATATTAAATTTTAAAAATGCTCCTGTGTGTGTAAACAGAAGCATTTTTAAAATATATATAATAAAAAATATTTATAAATTAACATTTGTATTTAAAATATTAATTCATTTTGAATATTAATTTACATTATTATTATGAATATTATTTGTTATTATTAGTGTTAATACATATATTTTTATTTTTTCATACATTTTTTTCATACTAATATTGAAAAACTTGACTAGAATACTCTACTAGAATATCTGTTGTCTCTGTTCTTCATACTCTGTCTTCTCTTGTGCTGCACTGATGCCAGCATTTGTTTAACTTCACTTTCATCAGTCAAACTGGCTTTGCTTAGACATCAGTGTTGAGTCATAGATTTTATTGTTCCAGGAGGTGAATCAGAAGCTGCAAGAGGACAACCAGGAGCTGCGGGACCTCTGCTGCTTTCTGGATGATGACCGGCAGAAAGGGAAAAAGGTGTCGAGGGAGTGGCAGCGCCTGGGCCGCTACAGCGCAGGGATCATGCGTAAGGAGGTGACGCTTTACCTGCAGAAGCTGAAAGAGCTGGAGCAGAGGCAGGAGGAAGTGGTGAGGGAGAACCTTGAACTGAGAGAGCTGTGCCTCATGTTGGATGAGGAGAAGGGCTCTGGAGGTACCGGCGGGTCAGCGGGTACCGGACCAATCGGCTGCAGGAGTTCAATCGATAGTCAGAGCAGCCTGTCTCATGCTAGTGGCCCTGGGCCTGGCCTACTAAGGGATGTGGGTGACGGGAGCAGTACCTCCAGCGCGGGCAGCACCGACAGCCCTGACCATCTCACACATAAGCAGCAGCTGTTGGGCGGCCCGGTTGGAGGCAGTCCTGACCACCTACATAAGCCAGGCTCAGGGGAGGAGGCAAAGGGTCTTGAGCAAGCAAGCCGAAGACATAGCACCAGCCAGGAGTACACAGCACATACCTTTCCCCAGGTGTGCCGGTCTCGCTGCGGGTCCTTCTCCAGTCCGGACCATAAGGGCCTGCGGGGTCTCAGTCCAGAGAAACTTGCCAAGAGAGGCAGCCCAGAGCAGTTCTCAAAACACTTACTGGTGTCCTCTCAGCCGCCTGGCAGCCCAGACCTTTTCCAGAAGCACAGAGGTAGCATGGGTAGTGTGTGTGGGAGTCCAGAGCCCAAACAGATTCTATCAGGGACACCGGAGCACCTACAGAAGGGCCGTGTCATATCTGGGAGCCCTGAGTTGTTGAGGCATCAGCATGGCAAGTTTGGCAGCCCCGGCCGAGAGGTGGTACAGAAGAGGCCGGGCGTAGAGGAGATGTCCCCTCATCACCGGAGCATCTATAGCGGTATGAACGGTGGGTCCGATTGGAGCCTGCTGTAGCACCCACAATGAGATATACGGAGTCCCATTTGAGTACACCACATGCAGAGGGGATGGTCATTCTTCATCCTGGAGCCAGCAAAGCCCCAATTCCCAGCCAGGCACTAAACCATCCCATTCAGCCAGCCATGATCTGCATTTAGTTTAGTTTTGCTTTGTTCAGTTCAGGAGAGGCCATGGCCAGATAGAGCAGGGGCTTTAGTGTCTGGCTAGAGCAGAACATCTCATCTCTGGTAAAGGTCGGTGGTGTCCAGTCTTGGTCCTCTTGGGCCATGATTTTAGCAGGCTTTAGCTGCTTCCTATCAATCAGCCTCTGTACCTGTGCCTCCGAAGCCATTTTTAATGCTCTGGAACCCAGCTGAGGGAACACTGTAATCAATCAATGAAAGACCAAAAAGCTCAGAGGCCCAACAAAAGCCAGAAGACAGTGCTGCCCAGGAGGACCAGGAGTGGACACCATTGTACTTGCCATATGCATGCAGGTGAGTGGAGTGGCAAAGTATGAGTCAGCAACACTTGAGAAGGAGCAGGATTAAGAAAAGCCCTTTCTTCCCCCCTTTTCTTATGTTCCTACACTTTCCTCTATTGTAACTTCCAAAAAAGGATTTCCTTTTTTCAAAACTTAGTTTTTCTAGTTTAAATAAATCAGAAAAGTTTCTTTCAATTTCAATAAGTTTAAATTTTACTTGAATTCAAATTTGAATTGCAATTCTACCTTCTGTTTGCCATCTCATTTCAAATTTAGGATTTTAATTGGAATTTTAAAGGCATTCTCAGTTATTTTTTTAAATAGTAACCACCCTGGTGCATATGCTGAATGTTGCAACCCACAAATGTTCTTGAATTACACACACAGATATATACTTTGCATATGCACACAACACCCAGAATAGTTTCAACTCCTACAGTATACTACATTCGCCTCCATATACCCAGCATAAGGCTCATAAACACCTCAGCAGTAGAAAAAAAAAAACCTTCACACACACACACCACAAGGTGCTGGTACAGATCTCAGCTGGGTCTTGTCACGCTTGTTCATTTTTGTAGCATCATTTTGATGATCGCGCTTGTAGTTTCTGACTTTATGAGTTCAAATCAATGGCTTTGGGCTACCTAATGCTCATCTAAGTTATTGTATCATGTCAGAATTACACTTTACTGGATTAAAGAAAAAATGGTGTGTATCCTCTTTGAGTGAATTATAAATTAAAAATGAATTTGCTTCGAATAGATACTTCATAACTTTGTGAACAGATGCTGACAAATCAGAAAATCTGCAGTGAACATTTTTGGAGGACAACCCATGTGAATGTGTGCAGAACAAAAGGGAGGAATATCAGACTCTCCTCCTGATGTGTAGCATTCTCTCCAACTATATTCTGCTAATGATTTCTTGGAGGAGAAAAGTGCTGTGTTGTGTGGCTTGCCAAGGCTGTGGGATTCTTCCTGAAGCTGCGTGCTGTTTACCTTGCACTGCATTTAATAGGAAAATAACAGCTGCTAATTAACACCTGAGTTCACTGACCTAAATGGATGCTCTGCAGATCTCAAACTAGAAATATTGTAGTGCTGCTATTCTGATGAAGGATGATTTCAAATGTGATGTTTTGATTTATAGATTGTACATAAACATTATGATGAAATGGTAGGGTTATTGAAGTATCCTTCCTGGCAGATGAATGGTTGATTTAGAAGCTACTTCTATCTTATATCCTGCAGTTTATTTCTTCTTTGAGTGCACAAAGGCCTTGTATGCAAGCTTGGTACCAGACAGTCAGTACTGAGATCCATCTTGCTGCTGATTTATGTCTTTTGACACCACAAGCTAACAGAGAAAGAATTGTTTCCCTTCTTTCAATCATTCACTTTTCTTGAAATACACTTGTGTTCTTATTAATATTATTTCTTCAGACTAAAACTGTTTTTTCCTAATAGTGCAGATCCAATTAAATTTTTCCACTGATGCTCTGGGTTGGTGCAGATCCTCACTTTTCAATCTGCTTACTTCTCCAGATCCCTCAGAACTCGCATTTCAGTATAGACTAACAATCCCCAGTGTGTCTAATTAGTCACAAATACACATAAAAAAAACCCTTAATTTTTTTGGTTAATCAGTAAAAAAATTATTTACACTCTTCATGGAACCACATGCTCACATTCTGAGCAGGGAATTACAGTTTATCCCTGTTGGCCGTGGCCAGCCAGCCTGGATTATCCCTTAAGAAGGTTTTGACAGTCGGATTTCTCTTTTCTCCTCCCTCTCTGGGGTGTGTCTTGCAGTCCACGGTAACTCTGATGGTTTTTGGCTTTGACTAAACCAGCTGCTGTATAGTTGACATGAGGTGGTTAGTATATGTTCATAGAGGTTCTGGTGTAGGCCAGTTTAATATTCTGTGAATTACAGAACAAATAGAACCAAAAGAGTTTTGTGAATGTTTAAAAAGCATATTTTATTTCTCCTGGTGCAATTCAAACCCATAGTTACATAAAAAAAAATTTTTTTTTCCAGATTTACCAAGGAAACTCTTTATATGGTTTGTCATTCTGTCAATTTTTAAACAAGAGTTGTGATGAAAGCAGAAATGAAGGAATGTCATTTCCCTTTTGTCACCTTCTAATGATTTTTTGATAACTAGGCATAATAAACTTATATCAGTAAAATAACAGCTGCAAGCAGTCTGATATAAGGGTTTAAAGAGAAACTTTTAAGTTTTCTGTGAAGGACTTCAAATGTTATTTGCTTTTAAAGATGTTTAGAACTCAGAACTTCAAGTAAAATGTTTGGGGCACTTTGACAGTTACTTAACAAATAATAAATTCTCATAAGAACTATATCTCATAAGAGCCATAATTGCTTAACTTAATTGGATTACAGAAGTTACTTTGAGTTCAGGGAAAGTTATAAACAAGATTTAAAGGTTAGTTTACCCCAAACTGAACCCAAAGTTCTGTCATCATTGACTCACACTTGTGTCGTTCCAAATCTTTATGACTTTCACTGAATGTAGAGAAAAAAAATGTTTTTCCACTGAAGAAAGTCAGGTTTGGACTGACACCATAAATGATTACAGAACTCTCGGTTTTGGGTAAACTGTCCCTTCAAGTTTGTTTTCTGAGCCCTTTCTACTCCAGTAGCATCTTTTCTATGCAGTTTGTAAAGCCTGAAGACTCAAAACAATGAAGTGCATTCAAAAACTTCCCACCCTGACCTGACCCAACCCACAGAAGACCTTGTGTTTGACCTTAACCAACCTCTCCCTAAATATAGCTCTACATCTGCTTTAAATGGGGTCTCCAACTACTGTAAATGTTCCTCAGGGCCCAGTGTTGAGAAATCATACCATCCATCAATCAGATCGTCCGTCAATGCATTGTGTAAATAATGAATAATGCTGTAACTCCGCTGCATTTGCATTGGTAATGTGACACAGAACAAGCACTGCTGGCTGTTCATGCTTCACGCTTTGTGAGCTTTCGTCATAGTTCCAGGCTGATGTGGTGGTACGAGGCTTTGGCCCTTTGCAGTAATTTAATTTGCAATCTGTGGAATACATATCTAATTGCTTGCCTTGACATTTAAGTGGAATTTAATTTCTTTTCCTTTCATTTCTCAAGAGATAAAGGCCTTGGCGATCACGGCTGGCATCAGACGGCTGTTTTTTGCTCTCTTGCTGGGGAGCCAGGGGTTGCATAACAGTTAGGAAACAGTTCTCAGAAGCCTGGTACTAAATTAAATCTACTCAGCTCTTTGCGACCTGGCCAATGACTGATCTTGAATACTCAGCCATAATTAATGACTGTCTGCTTGTTTTATGGTTTAATGAAAAATTCTAATCCTGCTAAGCTGTGTCCTAAACAGACAGCAATTTAGTCCCCCTGTGATCGCAGTGTGCGGTTGCTAATTCCATAATCTATTCGTTGTCATGCAAACTTTGGTACGCAGTTATTTCGATGTGCTACATGTGGTGTAGAAAACAAAGCTGATGAGACGGTTTCTGGGGAAAATAGGTGAACATTCGTGGAAGTGGAGAGCTGCAGTGTTTATTGATCTCTCATTAGCGCACAAGTGAGCAATTGATTTAGGCTTTCTGCTACTGCAACAAAGAGGAGAAACATTGAATTTAAGATATGCAGAATAGACAGTGGAAAGGAATTTAGTACGAAATAAATGCAGCATTGACCACTACAATATTTTAGTTCATAGAAAAGCAATGCAGGTGGTGTTAAACTTTCAATAACTGCTTATCAATGGGTACACAATAATATAGGTTCACTGAAATATCTGCATATTTTTACCCTAAGGAAAAAACTCTGAACCAGTTGGAATGAAGGTTTTCCACTGATGTAAAAAGTGAACAAGTTTGTGTATGCCTCTGTTAATCTGTATGTGGATTGCCATCATAATGCTTGAAATGTCATACCCCTTGACCTAGAAACAATGAATAATTCAAGGGGGCAAAAAATTGTGAAAATATTAGAATCTATCATCCTTAAATCAGCCTTAGCAACAGCCTGATCTGACATGGACTGCCCCTGTATATATATCAATATGTACATGTTCATGTCAAGCAACTCAAAAAGCAGAGCATAACACTAACAATGCTCAGTTCATGGATTTGATTCCAAAGAAATGCATAAACGTATAAAATGTATACCTTGAATGCAAAGTAGCTCGCTTTGGATAAAGGTGTCTGCCAAATGCATAAATGAAACTAAAATGAGTGTTGAATTACTCCTTTTTCATAAACTGCAGCTCACAAAGCAATGCATATACCTCTTACAGTTTGAAAAAACTTCTCGGTTTCTAATAGTTTGGTATTTGCTGCTAGATGAATCATTTGGACATTTTTTTCTTTTTTTTATCAGCAGAGTATTTTTCACATACACAGTGTCCTTCAGGCTTTCCTTTTGTCCATTCCCCTCAAGAATAAGCTAACTTGTGTATTAATCTTAAGATCTGAAAGGAAAAATAAGCTGCCTTCTCATAATGAAATTATAAACCATGTGGAACAATTTTAAAGCAGTAATGAAATCTAAACTCAATGCAGTCATGTATACACAGAATGCTCACTTACTGCTTTGCTGTTATGCAAACAGGGGCCTCTGTAAGAGACAAAGACTGTACAAGACAGTCAGTGTCTTTGTTCAGAATGCTTTGTCAACCCCAATTATTGGCTACTGGCCCATATTTTACAATAATTGTTTATTTAATTTCAGTGAAAATTATACATATTATTCATCTCATATTTAGCCCTTGATCTCTCCAGTTCCCTGGAAGACGTTCAAGTGTGCCAACAAAAGCCCTGTGTTCCTAATGAAACCCAGTGCCATCTCTACCAATACTAGCTTCTGTGCTGTCCGGCAACATGGAGAGATTATGTAAGATATTAGAAATTCATGCTAAGAGGGCCAGAGCCAGCCTGCTCTCTACCTAGAACCCCTGTTTATCTTCCTGCTGGCTCAAGGCGTAAGGTAGAAACCATTGATTGCTACCTCAGAAAGAGGGAACATGAGGGCTTGCAGTGGTCAGGGTCCCTGCAGAGCTGTTACCCAATCTACAGATCTCTTTCAAGGGCTCATACAGTAGCCTGAAGGAGAGTATTTAACCTAACATTATGTGTGTTCTATAGAAGCAGAAGAAAAATATACACAGACATTAAGAGGATTACTTTCATTGGAAAGGCTGAAGATCTCATTCTAGGAAAAATCAATGTCCTGTTAATGGGAAGGAGTTCACACACATCTTTATGAAAGTGTGTTGACCTTTGCTAGTCACAAGTATGTACTAGTGGCTGGTGTTTGTGTGTTGTGGTGAATTAGTGGTTCAAGTCACTGCAAGTATTGAGATTTCAGTTTAAAAGTTTAAGTAGGTTAATAGTTAACCCTGCAAAAAAGCATTCTGACATTATAGTGACTTGATGTTTTTATTGGAAAACAAGACTGTTAAACATTAAAATAAATACTTGAATTATCACAGTTTCCAAATATATTAAACAGCACAACTGCTGGTAAAATTGATAATAATAAGAGTAAATAACAAATGTTTCCTAAGCACCAAATCAGCATATTAGAGTAATTACTTAAGGATCATGTGAAAATTCAGCTTCAAATTCAGCTGCTGAAAATGTTCCAAAATATATAAAAACTGAAAATATTTAATTAAGATTGTAATAATATTTTACAATATTGCTATTAATACCACTAGGTAAGCATAAAAGATTTCTTTTAAAAACATTTAAAAATCATACTGAATCTCAAATCCCAAACTTTTGCTCTACCAGTTAAAAAAAAAAAATGAATAAAGAAACACTGTTCCCCCTGTGAACTGCTCAGAAGGATGAGGCCAGGAGACCAGACGATATAAAATAAACTTTAGTAGGATGGTATTAGCAAACTAGGAAAAAATTACTGTCAACTTATAACTGCATTATGCATGATGACCTGCTCATAGATAGAACCTTTTCAGTTTTCAGTATTAGCATGAATACTTTAGGTGCAAGACAAGGAAGTCTATAACCATTAATTTTAACGGCCAGATACATGCTGAATATCCACTATGTGTGTAGCTGTATATTAGCTCTGTTCTACTCTGCTCTCATTAAATCTTATTCATTGTATCTTGCTGTGTCACCGTGTCGGCAGCTCTCTCCTCACACTGATGGTGTGGAGCTGTGACAATAGTGCGGTCAGGAAAGAGCATTCAGTGCTCAACTTCACAAATCCCTACCTTCTCAGAGCCACACACTCAAAGCTAAGCAAAAACAGCAAAAACATAGCAACACATTGTAAATTCTGGTGATCAATTTAATATGTCATACATATCTGCAACAACACTGGGTCTTTCCTCAGCCTGGGCATCTGGGCTTAAGCCCAGGTAAGAGTGTGCATTAGTGGTCGACCGATATTGGTTTTTTGACAGATGATGCCGATGCTGATATCTTGCAAAGCAGGGTAGCCGATAGCCGATACAAAGCCGATATAATTTTTTTATTATTATTACTGTTTAATAAAATTGAAATAATTTGACAATGGATTAAAAAATAAATGTGTAAAATAAACATACTTTAGATGACAAAGTGTTTTCACAAATGAATAATTATTTAATAAAAATATAATTACAAAGGAAGTAAACACTGTAACCAACAGGGCACAGGGTATTCTGGGAAGTTTGTGTGCATTGGGAATCATATTTTTAAAATAAAACCATTTTAAATACAGCACACAGAGAAAATTACATGAATATGTCAGTGGGCAAATGCATTAAGCGCAGCATAATTTGAAATCACGAGTTTTGGGTTTATGGAATTCAATTAATGGACCGACCGTCACACAGAGAACACGCAATCATGCTGGATAAAAATGCACACTTCACAAGATCTCACAGCTGGATTCAACTAAGTTTGCAAGGTTTGTGAAATTAAATGTTCATTAGCCATTCAAAGATTTGCATTTACTTAATGCTGACAGCAAATGAGAAAGTATTATAATGTTTGCCTTTCTATTACTAATAATATAAAAGCAATCGTTATAATACATTTTGAATACATTAATTCCTTTGTTTAACCATTCTATCTGATTATTAGACAGACTTCTATCCGTATTTAGACAGAACTGTTAACAATGACAGTAAACAAGAGGGAGCACTGTGTGCTCGGGCGCTGCTGCTCTCAGCGCCGTCAAAATACAAGCCCAGCCTCGAACACATCGGCCAAGCAGAAAAACTTATCGGCCTTGGCGATATATCGGTCGACCAATAGTGTGCATTAATTCAACTTTGCTAGTGACTATCTAGAGCTGTTATGTGAAAGACAGCAGAATGTAAGCCCTTCTAAAAAAAAATATAGTATTTTTGGTTTATATTTAAAATCTTAAGGAATAGGGTTAGGGTTAGGGTTGGGAATAGACTGCTGTGCTATATAAGTGAAAAGTGAGAGATGGACTGAGAGAGAAACAGAGACAGCGGGACAGGGAATGAAGTGAAACTCTTTTTCATGGTGAAAGCACTGCACTTTTGCTCTTGGCTCCTACAGTCGGGTCACATTTCTAGGCATAGGCAGAAAAAGACTGTAGGACACTCATGTATCAGCTTCAGAAAGCAGCATGCTGTGTATGCTTTCAATGTGGAAAAGAATAACTTAGCTCTTGTGCTAACCCCCAACCCCAACCCCTCCCGCGAATTTTGTAGACATCGCCCAACCCTAATACATATGAATGTAAAAACTATTTAAGTAATATTTCACAGCAATTTTGTCGAAGTGTGGTTTTAGTAATAAAACACTAAACCAAATTTTTCCATCTTATTTAAGGTCTTTGTTCTTATTGTGATGCACAAGCAGCAGTCTATCTCAGCTTGTGACTCATATTACGCAACCATCTTGCATTATGAGTGCAATATTAGTGTACTGTGTTTTTTGCTTCTCCTCCTGGCACACTGCAATGTGGCAAGGCTACACTTTGTTTCCAGTCTTTAGAAAACCCACTCAGATGAAATCAATCACTGTGATTCAACTACTTTTTCGAGTGGACAGCTATTTACACAAGTGCACACACATGCAGTTAGTAATAGAAGCAATGGAAGCTAGAAGAGTCCGGCTAGCTCAGAGGCAGACCCTCGCTTTCCATCTCCCCATCTACACAGACAATAAAAGAAGCTTTAAACAAAATGAAATTGGGCAACAGAGCCAGGTAATTGGTAAGGCCATTAAAATTTATGAAATTTCTATGCAGATGAGATAGGTAATACTCAGGGAGGAACCTCAAACCATGCAGTGCTCTCTGTGGGAGGAGGGCAGTGTGCAGGCAGCTAACTGTGGGTATTTATGGACTCCCTTCAGCATAAACAGTGCTATTGCGCTCTTTATAAATCATCTCAATGCATGACCTGACATGCATTTTGAAATTCATAATGTGCTGACGGAGTTTGGAAAATACAGCCACACTAAATGACCCCTTTTTCAATTTATGCTCATAAATATTTCATCATATCAGGGAATTACAATCTTCAGAACCAGAGGAAAAGATGGATGGATGGAGATATACATACAAAACAGTGCTGTGTGAGAAGTACTGAAGGGTAATTTAGACTCAATTTCAGAACCTAGTGAGGTGCCTACAGACGCTGCATTATAAGGCGTCATCAGTGAAATCCCAGAATGCACTGCGATGAGTTCACAGGAGGAAAACAAAATCAATATGGCTGATGACAAAGGAGAAATTGAAGTTATATTTCATTCAATTCCGAAAAATTTTGAAAAATAGTTTGGTGTAATTAAGTTTAGATTATTTTACACTATTTTGTATTATTATGCTGAGTATTGTGTTATGCTGCCACCTATACTTTCCAAATCAATCACTTACTAGATTTATTGGTCATTGGCAGTAGGCAGCTCACTAAAGTTTTAGATGAGGACAATGATATGTCTAAATTCATACAATTTCTAAGTACAATGTACTTAAAAAAAAATCATAACTTACTTTCTAACTGTTAATAAATTGTGTAAAATGTAGTGTTGTCAAAGAAAAAGTAAATAATTTCACATTCTTTATGAAATGGATCACAATTAATTGCAGTTAATCCCACCTAACATTAAAGTTTTTAAATATACTTTAACATTGCAATAATTTTACATTCAATCTTCAAATTAATGTAGAAACAACATAAAGACAGTATAATTTTAATATTTGTTTAATGGCATCTTTTTTATGACTTAAGGTGAGTATTACTGATACCAATACTACTAATGTCTCTATAAAATTGTTTTTTATCCTAAAAGCTACAAAAGATATAGATTTGATTAACAGACATTGCAGCAGCTGGATCATTTAGGTTATTTTGGCATCTTTAAGAGCTACCGCTGCTGAACGTGATGCGGATCTGACATGCATCGTATTTTCTCACAACTCTTGACCTTTTCTGGCATGCTTCAGGTCTTAAAGTCCCTAATGATCTGACAAGTTGAATCAGGTGTGTTACGTAGATGAGGGAGACAGTTTTGCTTGAGGACAATTTTAAAAACCACTGCATTTCAGAAACATTTAAATGTGACTCATTTATAACAAATTTGTTGGACAAAATTGCAGATTTGGTGTTATGATTGGTCAGACCACCTTTCAATCAAACTCCATGCGGTGAACTGAACTGGTGACTGGAGCATTCAATCATTAAAACAACATACTGTAGATATAAAAAAGTGATCCATATGATTTATGTACTACTGTCTTCAGAATAATTTTTTGAGTCAGATTTTTTAGCAAATTGCTTGAAGCAGTTCACAAAATGGTCAGAGTGAATGGCAGAATTTTTAGTAAATAATCCATTTAATATTACAGTTAATCGTTTTTGGTAACTTCATCTCTTAACTGACGACATAGGCTAACTATGACATTGCATGCTTGTAGTTTAATTTGTGCTATAATATGAAATTTAAACAGTGTGCGCCACTGCATTTGTTTGTACAGTTGAAGAGCATGTGCTATGAGCTCAGTATAAGGGCAGACATGACATGAAAATGACCCGTGACACACTATTGTTGACAATAACCACAAGGCTATTAATAAAACTCCTCCAAAAACAATTTAACAGACAGCAAACTTCTATTTGAACACTGACAGTAGATGTAGTTAGTCATCCATGTATTGTTTTCCTACTGCATTTCAGAAACATATGTATCCAAGATGGCGCCGAGCATGGCGGCCGTGTTGCGAGCTCCGAGTAAACTTTGCAGTTTTTCGTCTGTTTTTACTTGTTTTTTTGTTGTTCTACGTGTTGGATGTTGTTTGTATAACTGTCTACGATAGACACACGCTTCTGAACATCGGTTCCTACGTCGCGGAACGCAAACCGGACTTTGAGTTCTTGAACGCCGGCGCTTTGTTTACAGAGACACCGCATCAGAGCCCTTTGTCTGGGCTGCGCGGGCGCGACCGAGGAAACGCCGCCGGAAAAGAGGAAAGAGAGCCGGCGTCCTCGTCAGACTCAGACGTCGTCCCCCTCCGACCTCCTCTCCCATCCATTTTGCTGGCTAACGTTCAGTCACTGGACAACAAACTTTGCGAACTGCGGGCACGTATCTCATACCAACGAGAAACAAGGGACTGCTGCATTATTTGCCTCACAGAAACCTGGATGTCTGCAGTGGTTCCAGACTCAGCCCATCGAGCTTACGGGGTTCTCCGTGCACCGCTCGGACAGAACGAAAGAGCTCACAGGGAAAAGCAGAGGTCGGGGGGGGCGTTTGTTTCTTTATCAACAACTCTTGGTGTGATGAAAGGAACCTACACTCTATTAAATCCTTCTGCTCCCCTGATCTGGAATTTCATATGCTTCTGTGTCGACCATTCTGGCTACCGAGGGAATTCACAGCGGTCATAATCACCGCTGTTTACATTCCCCCTCAAGCCAACACAGACCAGGCACTCAAGGAACTGTATGGGAATATAAGTGAGCAGGAAACCGCGTACCCAGATGCAGCGTTTATTGTTATGGGGGACTTTAACAAAGCCAACTTCAGAACAATAGCTCCGAAATATTTTCAACACATCACCATCAACACGCGTGGTGATCGTGTACTGGACCACTGCTACTCTCCTTTCCGGGACGCCTACAAATCTCTCCCACGCCCACCTTTCGGCAAATCGGATCACTCTTCCATTCTGCTGCTGCCTGCTTATAGGCAGAAACTGAAACGGGAAGCACCCGCCCTCAGGACAATTCAGTGCTGGTCGGACCAATCAGACGCTATACTACAAGACTGTTTTGATCACGTGGACTGGGACATGTTCGGGCAGCGTCTGATGACGACATAGAGGCGTACTCAGAAACTGTAACGTGTTTAATCAGGAAGTGTGTAGAAGATGTAGTGCCGACAAAAACAATCCGCATCTACCCCAACCAAAAACCGTGGATTAATAGTGATGTTCGATCAGCCTTGTCAGCGCGGACATCCGATTTTAAACCTGGAAACGCTGATGATTGCAAACAAGCCAGTTACGATCTCAGGAAATTCATCAAAGCCACAAAAAGACAATATAAAAACAAAGTTGAAGAAAAATTCAACACCAACGATGCAAGAGGCATGTGGCAGGGAATCAATAAAATCACAGACTTTAAAGGGAACAAACCAGCTACTGTGAACATTGCCGCCTCTCTACCGGACGAGCTGAATAACTTTTATGCTCGTTTCGAGGCTCACAACACCGCCCACACAGAGAGCGCTCCCGCAGCTGCTGCAGAAGAGTTTAGTGCACTCTCCGTCTCTGTCGCGGATGTAACCCGATCCTTCCGACGGGGGAATATCCGCAAGGCAGCGGGTCCTGATGGCATCCCAGGCCGTGTGCTCCGAGCATGCGCATTCCAGCTAGCCGGTGTTTTTACAGACATTTTCAACCTCTCCCTCTCTCTCTCTGTGGTTCCCTCGTGCTTCAAAAAATCCACCATTGTGCCCATACCAAAGAAAAATAAAATCACATGCTTGAATGACTGGAGGCCTGTTGCTCTCACACCCATCTTCAGTAAGTGTTTTGAGAGACTCGTCAGAGACTACATCTGCTCTGTGCTGCCTGCCTCACTGGATCCGCTACAATTTGCATATCGTAGCAACCGTTCTACAGACGATGCTATTGCTTTCACTCTACACACTGCTCTCTCCCACCTGGAAAATAAGAACACCTATGTGAGAATGCTGTTTGTGGACTACAGCTCAGCATTTAACACCATAGTGCCTGCCACACTTGTTGCGAAGCTCCAGACTCTGGGACTAAACAGATCTCTGTGCAGCTGGATCCTGGACTTCCTAACAGGCAGAAGCCAGGTGGTCAGAATGGGCAAAAACACTTCATCCCCGCTGACCCTCAACACTGGTGCTCCTCAGGGCTGTGTCCTCAGCCCGCTCCTGTACTCCCTGTACACACATGACTGTACAGCCACACACAGCTCCAACGTCATCATCAAATTCGCTGATGACACAACGGTGATAGGCCTGATCACCGACAACGATGAGACGGCCTACAGAGAGGAGGTGAGCACCCTGACTAAATGGTGTCAGGAGAACCACCTCTCACTCAACATCGACTAGACCAAGGAGCTGGTGGTGGATTTCAGGAAACAGAGCAGAAAACACAAACCCATCACCATCGACAAGACACCTGTGGAGCGGGTAAGCAGCTTCAAGTTCCTCGGTGTAAACATCAGTGAGGATCTCACCTGGTCTACACACACTGATGCAGTGCTGAAGAAGGCACATCAACGCCTCTTCTTCCTGAGACGGCTGAGGAAGTTTGGAATGAGCCCCAGCATCCTCAGATCGTTCTACACCTGCACTATTAGAGAGCATCCTGACGGGCTGCATCACTGCCTGGTTTGGAAACAGCACAGCTGAGCAATGGAATGAGCCCCAGATTGGTCGTGTGGTTTTACAGCCGCATTGTTGGAGGTGAGCTTCCCTCCCTCCAGGACATCTACACCAGGCGGTGTATAAGGAAATCCCGGAGGATCATCAGTGACTCCAGCCATCCTTCCCACAGACTGCTCTCTCTGCTGCCCTCAGGAAGACGTCTCCGCAGCATCCGATCCCGCACTAGCCGACTGAGGGATAGCTTTTTCCCTCAGGCTATCCGACTTATGAACAGTCTGAACTAATACACCCTACAGCATACTCCACAATATGGTATGCCACACACTGCACTTTAACTTTGACAGTTCAACACCGAACTATTTAACACAATAATCTACCTGCTACCACTGGATTCCATCCAATGCACATCCATAACATTTCTGTATCCAGCCCACGTACACTTAGCATATTTTCATGCGTATATATGTCTACATAATCTAGAATGTGTACATTCTGTGTATAGTGTATAATGTGTAGTGCTAACTGTATGTATGTACATATTGCGTAAAATGTGTAGTGCTAACTGTAAGTATGTCCAATAGTACACTGTGTGTACTGACTATATGTATGTGCATATTGCATATTTTCACCTGTTGAAGTCTGTATGGTTATATGTTAACTGTTTCTGCAATTTCTGGTGCACGCTCCCAAGAATTTCACTCACCAAGGCACATGTGCTGTGGTGATGTGACAATAAAGTGACTTGACTTGACTTGACTTGACTTGTATCCCGAATACTAATAATTTGGACATCCTGCTCATTTTACAGTACATGCGAGTTGGAAAAAGGGTAATTTCTCTGAGGCAAGAGACTCAGGCTGTTTGTGGTTATTTATAGGGCTGACAGGGATGTGTGTGGAAGCTACTCACAGATTCGTCACAGGGAGGACATGATGTCATCTGTACAGCTGAATCCAGCGGCACACGTCAATCACACAACCTTTAGATCTTTAAGTTAAAACCGTTAAATTGTCTTCCTTCCACTCTCATTCTTGCCATAATCCATACACACAGGCAAAAAGTTTTCTGTGCTTAATAAATGCAAAACTGAAAATTCTGTCATCGTTTACTTACTCCCATGTTGTTGTTGTTTTATTTGTCGAATACAAAAATTCAAAAACCCACCCCCATTAGTTACTGCTGCTACATCTGACAAGCCATGCAGCGCTCCCACGCCACACGTTCTCACACAGTGAAATTTGCATTGCATAGCAATGACAGCATGCCAACAGACAAGACAGAACAGGTTACTTTTGTAATGAAACAAAATCTCAGCTTTCAAATGTTGTCTTTTAAGTAATTCAAACAATAAATACTGTTTTGTGGCTCTTTAATGTATCATGAAAGATCACTGTAGTGGCGCGTGAACCAATCATCTCTTCATATTTACTAGTTATAGCATGAAATAAACATGAATGAACATCCGAAAGTATCTTGTAGATGTCGCTTCACACCATTTTTCAAGTTCAAGTCCACCGACCTTAATCTGATCTCTTAGTTCTTTGTTTGTTGGACAAAATTGCAGATTTGGTGTTATGATTGGTCAGACCACCTTTCAATCAAACTCCATGCGGTGAACTGAACTGGTGACTGGAGCATTCAATCATTAAAACAACATACTGTAGATATAAAAAAGTGATCCATATGATTTATGTACTACTGTTTTCAGAATAATTTTTTGAGTCAGATTTTTCAGCAAATTGCTTGAAGCAGTTCACAAAATGGTCAGAGTGAATGGCAGAATTTTTAGTAAATAATCCATTTAATATTACAGTTATCCATCTTTTCTCAACAGATAATATTAGAAAGCACACTAAACAGCCCTAAACAGCTTTTTTAAAATGGTTTCCACTTGATTTCAAAATAACCATAAAAGCCATTGCGTAAATGTGGCACTTGAACATGTATAGAAGATGTCATCTTGTGTGTTTTTGTCTGTGCAGGTGGTCTCAAATGACAAAGAGACTCAGATTTTCGGTTATCATAGGTGTCATTTTTTAAAAGTACAGTATGTGCTTAAGCTCTATTGGGGACACACATAGCATTTATGGAAAATTTGAAGCACTGCTGTGTTTTGGGATGAACACTGGTGCTTCAGGGAAATTGCTTCTAGAAGCTGGGTCAGTAGAGCAGCCCACCCTCCACCAGTGTGTGAGCGTGTATATGTTAGAATATATGTTCGTTCTCTTATTAAGACTTGCTTTTCACCATTTAAACCTGCATTTTAAACTGTTTGCCATCTATAGGGGAATTCTATGCCTTATCTTCTTTTCAATAAGGGCTTTGTACACCTCTGAGAAAAGGTTCTCCTTAGGGAAGACACTCTTCTGTGTTTGTTAGGATAGTGTGTCCCTGTGTGCTGCAGAGACAGACTGTCTTCACTCTGAATAGTGATTATTGTATAATTTACCCTGAGGGAAAGTACATTGCGTAAACTATTTGAGCTCCCCATTTTTTAGTTTTTTTTCCAAATAGTGATTTAATCTCTTAACTGACCTGGTTTCCTTGATGGCTTCCCATTGTTTCATGCTCCATGATGGCACAAACACAGTGTGGAGGGCATCACGATATTAAAAAACAGTCACGCAGATGTGCTTATAAAAATAGTTCTCTTTTGACTGTAGGAAATCAGTGAGGTCAGCAGGGTCCAGATTTCAGATTTATTTGCAAAGAAGCTCATGAAGGGTTGACCTTGTCCAGTGGGGAATATAGGATGACCGGAGGATCCCGGCAGAGGTGGGAAGTTTTGGCTCATTGACATTCATTCCTCATAAGGGCAGCAGGGAGCACAGTGCTTTTAAGATAGCGATCAGGTTTTCTCCCAGAACATCCTGTTAAGTAGGCCAACGAGCTATTCCTCCTCGTCTCATTAGCTTTCACTTTGAAGTCAATCCCCTCCCATTATGTTTTGTTTTAGAGTGTTCAAAACATTAATATGTATGTGCTCCTGAACTTCTGACCGTTTCTATTGCAGCTGACATAAAAGACCCACAAATTATTACCTGCTTTGGTATTATATAGTCTACAATTTTGCAAACGATTTTAAACCAATGTTCAAAAATGGTCTGTACAAATATAAATAGCAATGAGAATACTAATGAAATAAATGTGAAATATTGTAACACTTAAATCTGTTAACTGGCAGCCGTACAAAGGAATAATATTCTCTGCAAATCACGTTAATCTGTAATTATTAGCACATCAAATCTCTAACCTGGAACATCAGATCACTAAAATGCACATTTCAGTTCTTAAAGCATTGCTAGAGTTTAATACACACTGATATAGCTAGAGCAGCAAGGTTTGTGATGCACTTATTGATGCATCAATAATCTGAATGTGCACTTAACATATATACTAGGAATAACTGAATCATGAGTGCTTCATACTGTAAGTTTGTCGCCCTTCATCCATGAAATTTGGCCCTGGGCCTCTTGAATTCAGGTGACAGACCTTAATATATTGATAAATGTATCCCGAAAGTCACCTTGGGCTATTTTTTGGATTACAGTGTCTCTCTGATAACGATACTGCACATAATATGCAGAGAACTAAGTGTGTGTGTTGATAGATTCGGATCCTCTGAGCTGTCTACTTGTAATTGCTGAATGGTCTCTACAAAAATGTGGTTACCATGTGTGTGTGTAAAAGAGAGAGAGAGTTCTTTGAACAACAGAATAGCGTGTCTGCTCAGAGGACATCAAAGACAGTCACTTCTCTTTTCGCTTCTGTTTTATCATCTCTCCATTCAACCACTAACAAACAGGCCAAAGGTCCAGTGGACTGATGCGAAAAATATTGTTCCTGTATGCTTATTGACTCACAAGGCTACTTTATCCTTTCTGACATCCTCCACTCTGCTTCCAAACACTGATCTGAAAGGTTTAGGCTTTTCTATGGCAGCAGGAAGCATAAGCCTTGAACCAGTATGACACTGAAAAAATTATAAAACTATATTGGATATTAATTAGCAAAGAGAGGAATATTATATAAAAAAAAAATAATAATTGCATCCATTGTCTAATATAGCTCAAAATTCAACTTTTTGCTTATGTCACTGGTGTTCATACAAAGAAAATACATGGTGGTCATTAGATTTCATGTTTAAAAATTGTTTAGAGTTCATGTTTCTCTGGCATGCTGAACAAAAGTTATGCTACTGTCACATCTTACACTTGAAGCCTCTAGCTGTCAACATGGAAATGTGAGAAAATTTATACATGACGGCCTGAAACTGGAGCAAGTATGTCCCATGCTTCTTTCTAAGAGACTGAGAGGTATTGATTTGTGTCTGCTACACTGCTTCTTGTAGGGATATTCATTCTGTTCTCATTTTAACCTGAAAGGCCGGACTGCAGTGTGAACTGGCGCAGATGATGAGAGAGTTAGAGAGATGGCTGATGGGACTGTTTAATGAGAGGCCCAGCAGCTGACCTTGTGAAGGACTGCAGGGAAGCCCTATACTGACTGATTGGGGAAAAACAGAAGAGGAAGATAGAGAAAGAAGCAGAGTCAGTGACGTGGGTTGGTTATAAAGGAAGAAGATAGCATACATCACTGAATCAGCCTCTTGTCTCCTCATCACTTTAACATGCATTTAAACACAGTAGATACACAAAAACGGCCACATAGAGCCTGAGAAATTGAGTATCATTGTCCTGTCTGCATCTCCTGCTGGAGCACACCACATTCTACTGCAGTGCTGCTCAGACACTTCCAATACATTCCCAGAACAGCACTGCACTGCTCATTACTTTGCTACAAAGAGCCATTGTATTGAAATTCTTCTTATTCCTGTGTTTTCTCCTTTATCTTCTCTATGGTTTTCAGCACAGACCACTTAACTGTATTCAGACTAAGTTTAGTACAATAGATCCACAGTGGTACCCAATGGGTCCACCAAGTATTTAATCTCAAACTTATTTTTGTGAGAAAAAAAAAAAAAAAACCTACACAAAATAGTTAGGTTTGACCAAAGGGAATAGTTTATCCAAAAATTACAATTCGCTACATATGTACTTTCCCCAGAACCACCAAGATAAAGATGATTTTGTTTTATCAGAACAGATTTGGATACATTTAGCATGACTTGGTATGGGTGCCGTCAGCATCAGAATGAGAGTACAAACAGTGGATAGAAACATAACATTCTAAGTAATCCACATGACTCCAGTCCATCAATTAAGATCTTGTAGAGTGAAAAACTGCATGTTTGTAAGAAACAACATTAAACGGTATCTTTTAGCCAAAACATAAGTCTATAATTTATAATAATGTGGAAAAAAGCCCATTCCCTGTTGTCCTCTCGCATCAAAATTCACCAACATTTGGTTTAAAACTGGACTGTTTTTCAGCAAATGGAAATGTATTTTATATGCAAGCACCATGCCTGAGAACACATTTTAGTTTATGTTTACATCTTAATGCCTTAATTGAAGAACAAGGTCACAAACAAGCTAAAAAGGCAGTTGTATCAATAAAAAGAAACTTGTTGCTGCCTGAAGAAAATTTCCTACTCCATACACATTGAACTGAAGTAAGTACTTACACGTTTTATGGACTTTTTTCTTTCTTGAGATCTTTAACAGCTTCAAGCCACTGCAATTATTTTAGACATGATGTTTTACATTCTCAAATAACATTTGCACCATAAAATATCTCTACTTACTACCAGTATTAGTGTGTGTGTGTCTCAGGGCAGGGTAAGTTTATGTGTTTGTGAGTGTACAATTTATTGTAGTCATTTGAAGCTACAGAGGGCAGAGACAATTTGAACTCAGGGGTGTTTATTAAAGATATTGACAAATGCAACATGTACAGATGTGGGTCAAGAGGTTTAAGCACCTTCATTCATCTCCTGTACCACTGTTCTACTCCCTTCAGCACCATTATAATGTTATTACCTTACATTGATGGAGCTCTGCAAACAATAGGCTTTAAATATACCAGGTATTTGAGAGTTTTTGACTAGCAGTGCTCTGGCATAATTTGGCCACATAACAGCATCTTTCTGCAGTAAAATAATTCACTTTCCACATTTGTTCCCAAATACATACAGTACTTATTTTAACCATATAGTTTTAGAAGAGGATCACACAGAAAAATTAATTAAAGGTCTAGAACATTTTACTGAACTGAAAGCTGTATTTTTGAGGCATTGGTAGTTCCTTGATTTGATTATTCTTATTGATTCTCACTTTAGGTTTGAAAATTATTTTATGTTTATGATTATGGCTATCCCTCAAAGCAATATACTGTATAACACACCGTTTTAAGGTGGATATGCAAAACAGGCTTGGAGAAACCTCCTTTTTCTTTTTCCTTCAAATAACAATTAAAACAAAAACAAAACCCTGCTTACAATTTAAATTGGCCCTTAGTTCAATGTGATGTCAGAGCATTTCGAAAGTGTTTCAAAAGGCAATAATGCTTAAGGACATATGTACAAGACCAGTATTATTAGTATAATTTTCCATCATAATTCACAGACTACTACAAATCTAGCTGCAACCCTTAAGTATAAAAACATTAGGATAGATAAAACACTAAAAACACTGATGACGTTTCAGGAAATCCTTAATATGGATAAAGGCATCGCTGTAGCCTAGCTGTAACTGAATAAAAAGAAAATATAACCTTGAATGTTTTGAATGATGACATGTAAGGACAATGAACACTCTCTTGCAACAATATATAGTTTATCTTTGTTCTTTAAGCCATCTAAGGTATTTTCATAATGATTAAGTATATTTGTAAGCTATTTCTAATCGTCATAGCCTTTATTTCATTATATAAAATATTTTTGCGTCATTCTGTGATAAGAACCCACACCAGACCACAAAAGGAAATTATTTCAAACACTCGACTGATGTTGTGAAGTAAAAACAAGTTATAATGTTCTCTTTTGTTGGACAACAGGTTTAGAAAGGCTTTTCATTGCATGTCATTACAAGGGAAGATGCTCGGCGTGTGTTGCTTTTTCAAATATAAGCAGGGAGGCGTTTCCTCATCTCAGCCAGTGAATTCAGGGGCAAACACACACACACATAGCCAAATCTGAGAGAAATAAAACACGGAAATGATTTAAACGCAAAACCGCGATTCAGGAGCGTGTACTGAACTGTGGATGTCTTACCGAACGGTTCAGTAGATAGATAGATAGATAGATAGATAGATAGATAGATAGATAGATAGATAGATAGATTGAATAATAGAACAGCAGTTAAAATTAAATAGTATGATAAATCGAATGAATGACATAACGATATAACACTAGATAGAACAATGGATGGATAGATGAGATTGAAGTGTGTGTAGTGTCTCTCTGGATGCAAGTCTTCTTGGCTTAAGTGAAGTATTACTGTAATAAGCCTCAAGCAAAGTAAATCAGTAGAGAAACAGATTGCTTCTGTTTTGGCTCTGAAGAACCTCTTAACCTATTTCTATAGTCTGTTTATGAATAAGGATTCTTTAAGAGATAGTTGCCCAAATTTTTTTGTTTGGTCATCATTTACACAAACTTAAGTGATTCCAAACTGTATGAATTTCTTTGTTCTGTTGAATACAAAAGAAGATATTTTGAAGAATGTGGGTAACCCATAGACTGTATAAAAACATGGCCGTAGTGTCTGTGACGTCACCCGTAGACTCCTGAAGAGCGTTTTTGAAGCTCAAAGTGTGCAGAGCGGGCCATCGACATCTTGGCAGTGCATCACCGCGCGACTGTCTTGGATAATTGAAAATGAGCAAAAAGGCGGGAGCTGGTTGCTGAAGCCACACCCACCTTGCTTGACGGCAGTGTAAGCAGTGGCAATCCACCTGTCACTCAAGTGGCCACGCCCTTAATTATGCAGAACTTAAAGGCTTAATATAATTTAAACAGATGAGTTATAAAAAAATTCATCCCCCTCATGAAGGGCAAAATTAGCTATATAGACAAAAATAATTTTTTGAACCATGCTGTAAACATGTTTCTGCTGTAAAGTCGGGCATTTTAACATGGGGAGTCTATAGGACTGACTCCCTTTAGCAGCCAGCCTCAAGCGGCCAGTCGATGAATTGCAGTTTTAGTCACTTCCTTGTTGGCTTCACGAGAGAGAGAGCGGGAGGTTGCCGCTCGGGGTAACCAAACAGTTGCTGATAGCCATTGACTGGCACAGTATGGAAGTCAACGGGGACCAGAAACTGTTGCTACCCACATTCTTCAAAAGAAATTCATACACATTTGCAACAACATGAGGGTGAGTAAATCAACACATTTTAATTTTTGGGTGAACTATCCCTTTAAAGCTTTATGTGTGTGTATGTGTGTGTGTGTGTGTGTGTGTGTGAATGAGCACATGAGGGACAGAGAGAGTCCTGCAGCGACTCTGTACTGGAAGAAGTAACACTTGACTTAGACAGAAGGTACTTTTCATCAGCAGACACTTAGGGTCACACCTCCTGCTGGTGCAATCACACTGTATGTAGCACGGATTAGAGCAGGCTTTTCTCTCGCTCACGCCATTTCTCTTTCTCTCCCCCTTTATTTTTGTCCTCGCTCTTGGTGTGTGCGCATGTACGCTTGTAAACAGCAGTTTACAGTTCAATAAGACAAAAACATGCATGTTATTTGTTAAGCCTACCATTTTACATCCTTATATATTCTTCAAAAATATGGCTAAACGCACCCATCCACAATTAATGTGGCCATATGTATACATCTATGCATCCAGCTAATGCTGTGTTTTAAAGTGACTTGAAGCTAGGAGTGGATCAATATCAAACCTTGGATTTAGTAAGATACCAGCCTCTGAAACCTTAGAATCAATATTAAATCAATATCTTTGCAACAAATAAACAGCCTTGGTCAACTGATCAAAGGAACCTAGAGCTGTCAAAGCATTCAATAATAAATGTCAATAACAATAGTATTTCATGATTAACTTCATTGTTTTAGCACATTTGCATCCTTTTTAAGGAAGAGAAACAAAAAGTGTTCATTTATTTAACACCTAACTGGTGTTGTTATTGTTATCTAAAAGTATTAAAAATGGTTTTCGTTAACTGAAATAAAGCTTCAGAAAAGACACAATATATATATAAAAAACTGAAGATCTAAAAGTAAAGCTGAAATAAAATAACGCTAAAATGAATAGAAAGGACAAAAGCACATAAAGTTATTCAAACTTTAAAATTGGAATGAAAACTGAAAATGCAAAAATCAAATCTGGTTTGAAATACTAATAAACACTATAAATAGTACTAAAATTATACTGCACATAAGCAAAGACACAACCGAGAAAGATTTCTACAACAGTGCTCACACACTCAAAATACCTCAAAATGCATCAATGCATCAAAACACACATATCTGGAACAAGAACTTCCCATACATTTTATTTATAAAATAAATAAATAAAAATAAACACACACACACACACACACACACACACACACACACACACACACACACACACACACACACACACACACACACACTTTCATTCCAGTCTGATTCATTAAAGGGATACTCCACCCCAAAATGAAAATTTTGTCATTAATCACTTACCCCCATGTCATTCCAAACCTGTAAAAGCTTCGTTCATCTTCTGAACACAATTTAAGATATTTTGGATGAAAACCGGGAGGCTTGAGACTGTCCCTTAGACTGCCAAGTAAAATACACTGTCAAGGTCCAGAAACATATGAAAAGCATAATCAGAATAGTCCAACTGCCATCAGTGGTTCAACCGTAATGTTATGAAGAAACAAGAATATTTTTTGTACACAAAGAAAACATAAATAACTTTATTCAACAATTCCTCTTCTCTGTCTCTCCCCACATCACCGTAGCGCCATTTTGGAGTTTATGAGCTGGACGCAGGGGGCGTAGGCTCTTCTATGTCAGCCACGCTGCACTGATGCGCTGTTTTCTTTCAAACCAAAATGTAAATGTTTATAGAAAACGTATCCTTGTGGCGCAGCTGACACAGAAGAGTGTACGTCGCCTGCGTAGGACCTTGTGTGCACTGTAGGATTTCAGTCCATTGCGGCGTACTGTGTTACCAATGTTTTGCTTGGTAACTTTGGTCCCAACTGCCTTAGCTCGTCCCGTGTAGTTCGGGGCTTATCCCTCACCCTTCTCATGATCATCCTTACCCCATGAGGCAATATTTTGCTCCTTCTCACCAAGCTTCTTGCTGATGGTCTTGAAGCCCATTCCAGCCTTGTGCAGATCTACAATCTTGTCTCGGACATCCTTTGACAGCTCTTTGGTCTTGCTTTGACAGGTGAGTGGTGTTGGAGTGGTTGGAATGGATTGTTTGGATTGTTTTGTTTTGTGTATTTTATGAGCTGACATTAGGAGTAACTTCTTAAAGTGACAGGACTAATCTGTGTTCCACATGGGCACATAACCAATCTGTGGGAGCCAGAATTCTTGCTGGTTGGTAGGGGATCAAATACTTATTTCACTCACTGAAATGCAAATCAGTCTCTAACCTTTATATAATATAATTTTTTTGGTCATTATTCTGTCTCTATCTGTTAAAATAAACCTACCATAAAAATTACAGACCCTTTCCTCTCCTTTCCTTTTCCATTTCTTTGCAAGTAGGCAAACTTACAAAATCAGCATAATATAGTTTTGTTTTGTTTATTTTTAATACTGTTATATTTGTGTTTGTGTGTGTTTACACTTAGCATAGTGTAGTACACCAACATTCAAAATGTTTGTTTGTTTTTATGATTTTTATTGTTTTTTTATTTGTGTTTGTGTGTTTTTGGGTCAGTATTTTTTATTTTTTTTTGGACAAATGAATACTTCTACACACACACACACACACACACACACACACACATACCTACTTAACCCCCCAATGAGGACCTATGACTGAACACCCTACCTTTGGGTACATCCCTTTCTGAATGGTCTAGAGACTTGAAGGCCTTCAGTACAAATATCACTTATTTCAATTAAAACCTTCTTTACAGACCTGACTTTTTACCTCACTTTGGGGACAGTATTTTTTATGTCCAATTTGAGGACAAACACAAACTCTTATCAAGTGAAACTTTGAGGACTATGTTGATACACAATCTCTGGTTGTGATATACTTTAAGGACTTTTTAGAAGATACATATAATTTATGCTAATTAGAAACAGAAGTACAATTCCAAGTTCAAATATTGGAAGATGACGTAAACGTTGATACATGGTAAAGTTGTTTTTTCCTATTTGATGGTTATGGATTGGTAAGCTTTTCCTGTATAACTGTCTTAAGAGAATTGAAAATGTTTTTTTCCTACTCATTTATGATTGGTTACTTTGGTTAACAATTAGGCCATCACACCTGCATTGTCATTAATAGGAGCACAAGATGTAGGCCACTGCCAATAAACAATAAAAAAAAAGGGATCCTGTTCATGATTTCAACAAAAATATAAAACATTTCAGCCCCAGGGAAATGCCTAATGAAGATCACGGAACAGTAATATTTATTACTTTAAAAACAAGTGTCTCTATGGCAAAGAATCATGCCATGACAACTGCCTGCACCTCTCTAGTTCAATTTGTATTTATTTTCAAAAAATACTATCCATAAAACATTTAAGACATGACCTTCTGATGATTGCAAAAAGTTCTATACAAATAAAAATTACTTGAATGACTTCAATGTTTGGAATACAGTGGTGACACAAACTCCAATTTAATGTGACTTTGTAGACTCTAGTGATACACAAACTCCAATCTAATGTGACTGTAGACTCTAGTGATACACAAACTCCAATTTAATGTGACTTTGTAGACTCTAGTGATACACAAACTCCAATTTAATGTGACTTTGTAGACTCTAGTGATACACAAACTCCAATTTAATGTGACTTTGTAGACTCTAGTGATACACAAACTCCATTTTAATGTCACTTTGGTGACTAGTGATACACAAACTCCAATTTAATGTTTGGTACACAACTCCAATTTTAATGTCACTTTTTGTAGACTCTAGTGATACACAAACTCCATTTTAATGTCACCTTTGGGGACTCTAGTGATACACAAACTCCAATTTAATGTGACTTTTGAGACTCTATTGACACAAACTTGTAATGACTCTGGAGACTCTAGTGATACACAAACTCCAATTTAATGTCACTTTGTAGACTCTATGATACACAAACTCCAATTTAATGTCACTTTTTGTAGTGACTCTAGTGATACACAAACTCCAATTTAATGTCACTTTGGGGACTCTAGTGATACACAAACTCCAATTTTTAATGTCACTATTCCAATTTATAATGTCACTTTGACACAAACTCCAATTTAATAAGTCTTTGTAGACTTTAATGATACACAAACTTGAATTTAGCGTGACTTTGTAAACTCTAGTGATACACAAACTCCAATTTAATGTCACTTTGGGGACTCTAGTGATACACAAACGCCAATTTAATGTGCCTTGTTAGACTCTAGTGATACACAAACTCCAATTTAATGTCACTTTGTAGACTCTAGTAATACACAAACTCCAATTTAATATGACTTTGTAGACTTTAATGATACAAAAACTCCAATTTAATGTGACTTTGGGGAGTCTAGTGATACACAAACTCCAATTTAATATCACTTTGTAGACTTTAATGACACACAAACTCGAATTTAGCGTGACTTTGTAAACTCTAGTGATACACAAACTCCAATTTAATGTCACTTTGGGGACTCTAGTGATACACAAACTCCAATTTAATGTCACTTTGTGGACTCTAGTGATACACAAACTCCAATTTAATATGACTTTGTAGACTTTAATGATACAAAAAATCCAATTTAATGTCACTTTGGGGACTCTAGTGATACACAAACTCCAATTTAATGTGACTTTGTAGACTCTAGTGATACACAAACTCCAATTTAATGTCACTTTGGGGACTCTAGTGATACACAAACTCCAATTTAATGTCACTTTGGGGACTAGTTATACACAAACTCCAATTTAATGTCACTTTGGAGACTCTAGTGATACACAAACTCCAATTTAATAAGTCTTTGTAGACTTTAATGATACACAAACTCCAATTTAATAAGTCTTTGTAGACTTTAATGATACACAAACTCCAATTTAATGTCACTTTGGGGACTCTAGTGATACACAAACGCCAATTTAATGTGCCTTGTTAGACTCTAGTGATACACAAACTCCAATTTAATGTCACTTTGTAGACTCTAGTAATACACAAACTCCAATTTAATATGACTTTGTAGACTTTAATGATACAAAAACTCCAATTTAATGTGACTTTGGGGACTCTAGTGATACACAAACTCCAATTTAATATCACTTTGTAGACTTTAATGATACACAAACTCGAATTTAGTGTGACTTTGTACACAAAACTCTAGTGATACACAAACTCCAATTTAATGTCACTTTGGGGACTCTAGTGATACACAAACTCCAATTTAATGTCACTTTGTAGACTCTAGTAATACACCAAACTCCAATTTAATATGACTTTGTAGACTTTAATGATACAAAAACTCCAATTTAATGTGGCTTTTGGGACTCTAGTGATACACAAACTCCAATTTAATGTCACTTTGGAGACTCTAGTGATACACAAACTCCAATTTAATGTGACTTTGTAAACTCTAGTGATACACAAACTCCAATTTAATGTCACTTTGGGGACTCTAGTGATACACAAACTCCAATTTAATGTCACTTTGTAGACTCTAGTAATACACAAACTCCAATTTAATGTGACTTTGTAGACTTTAATGATACACAAAACTCCAATTTAAATGTCACTTTGGGGACTCTGATACACAAACTCCAATTTAATGTGACTTTGTAGACTCTAGTGATACACAAACTCCAATTTAATGTCGCTTTGTAGACTTTAGACTTTAATGATACACAAACTCGAATTAATCTCGAATTTAATGTGATTTTGTAGACTCTAGTGATACACAAACTCCAATTTAATGTCACTTTGGGGACTCTGATACACAAACTCCAATTTAGTAGACTCTAGTGATACACAAACTCCAATTTAATGTGACTTTGTAGACTAGTGATACACAAACTCCAATTTAATGTGACTTTGGGGACTCTAGTGATACACAAACTCCAATTTAATGTCACTTTGGGGACTCTAGTGATACACAAACTCCAATTTAATATGACTTTGTAGACTTTAATGATACACAAACTCCAATTTAATGTGACTTTGTAGACTCTAGTAATACACAAACTCCAATTTAATGTCACTTTGTAGACTCTTGATACACAAACTCCAATTTAGACTCTAGTGATACACAAACTCCAAATTTAAATTTAATGTCACTTTAATGGTACTCTAGTGATACACAAACTCCAATTTAATGTCACTTTGGGGACTCTAGTGATACACAAACTCCAATTTAATGTCACTTTGGGGACTCTAGTGATACACAAACTCCAATTTAATGTCACTTTGGGGACTCTAGTGATACACAAACTCCAATTTAATGTCACTTTGGGGACTCTAGTGATACACAAACTCCAATTTAATGTCACTTTGGGGACTCTAGTGATACACAAACTCCAATTTAATGTCACTTTGTAGACTCTAGTAATACACAAACTCCAATTTAATATGACTTTGTAGACTTTAATGATACACAAACTCCAATTTAATGTGACTTTGTAGACTCTAGTAATACACAAACTCCAATTTAATGTGACTTTGGAGACTCTAGTGATACACAAACTCCAACTGCTTGCACAGCTGATTTGAGGGCAGCATCAGCGTCTGATCTGGGTAGTTGGTCTCGTCTTGCTTTTGCTGTAGTTTGATGGCACATGTGATCACAAGACGGCTGCAACTCCAATCAAAGTCAAAGTCCAATCAAAATGTTCTAACCTAAAAGCGTTTGTTAGGAGGCAGTCGGTCTGCCTGGTAACATGCCCGGTCTGCCTCTGGAATCGATTAACGCGTATACGCGTTTTGGGGTATTTTCTCCTGATAACCCCAAAAAGAACTTAAATTACACTTTCAGTTTTGATCGTACAGATAAGAGCAATACATCAATCGAATCTGTAAAGGGTCTACTTTTTTTTGTATACAGACATAATAACAACAAAACTTTGTGCACTTATAAAATAAAGATAACAAACCAGGAGTTCTGTCTGCAGCCTTTGTCTGTGCTGATCTTCATTTACAAACGCGTCATTAAAATGAACTGTAACTCAGTGAATACTCAACACAGAGACATGAGAGAGATATCTATAGAAAGCTTGACATGTCTACTTTTAAACTGTGCAAGTGCTGCCAAAAACAAATATTCTGTGATAAAGTAATCCATATGAAAACAACGCGATGTCCGTTTTTCATGTCTCCCTTCATTATCTTCTAAAGTGACCACGCCCCCGCGCCGAGCGCGCTTTTGAGATTCAAATGTTTCACTGAAGCGCGCGGCTTTTGAATACGCCCACACAACAGAAGACAACGCAGCGAGACTGTTCTTCAAGTTTTTTTTATTTTACTGTTTACTTCGCGGTGAGAGGAATAAGACATAATTCACCCCAAAAAGATGTGATGTGGTTGATGATTTGAGATTTGGATTTCCTCAGAAAAAAAGAATGAAGCACTTTATCCAGCAGAGATCGTAAACATGAGTTAGTCTCTTTTTATTTATTTATATACTTGTACTAGTTTTCACATAACGTGTAAACATTTTACTAGTTAGACTTTTTCCAAAGACTTTTTCCAAACTATAATTCCTGACTAAATGTACAATCAAGTGAAATATCATGAAGTTTCAATAACAATATACACTACTATACCATTCAAAAGCTTGATGTAAATAATATAAATGTGCCAATAAATGTAACTGTAACAAATGTAACAAACATTGCTGTTCTTTCAATTTATCCCCCCTAAAAGACCTGAAAAAATATTCTCAGCTCTTTTCAACATTAATAATAATAATAATATTAATAATAATAATTTCCAGAGAAATAATTATATGTTTTTTTTTGTAGAAAATATGATTGTTTTAAAGGATTTCTGAAGGATTGTGTGACTGGAGTAATGATGCAAAAAATTCAGTTTGAAAGTCAGCTTTGATTGTTCCTAATAAACTGTTTAACTGCACTCACAAGTGAATATTAAATTATGTTGTGTATAATTAAATATATTCTAAATAAACTACAAACATAAAATTATATACATTTATTTTGTCCTCACATTCTTTCTTGTAACTCATCCCTCTCAGTGACACAGCTGACTGAATGGCTCATTATGCAGCTCATTATGCAGGCCTTTTTTCATGATAGTTGACGCCTACTCGCATATGACTTTTACCAACAAAAAGTGTCTTAGAAAATTTAAATCAATATATTGTTTTCTGTAAGTGAGTAAACAAGATGATTTTCACATCATTTAGAAAGAAAAATTCTAGGCTACAAGCTCCAGTTCTCAAAAGTCCCGGGAACCAATTTTCTGTATGTGTTTTATTGCCCTTATTCAAGTGATTTAACATTTTTAGTTTTTCACTAACCACGCATAACATTTTTTTTTTCTCAAAAACACAATCATGTACATACATGCTGCTCACATATTATTATAGCCCAGTTTGTGCTGATTACAGTGAGATTGGACTTTAGCAATTTAGATATTTATAAGAAACTGAAAAAAGCACAAATGTCAGGGCATGACAAAACTTCTCCAGGCCCCAAAAATACCCTTAGACTCCAGAGGGTTAAGCCAAACATACCAAGGAACTTGGAAATGATGCCCAACAATCCTTCCCAATACCTCTATCCATCAATTCTCACACACTTTCCCCTCTTTTCCATCCCTTAACCTTCACTCCTCCATCTTTTCTTCCTCTTTACCTTTGCCCCTCCTCTATTCTTATCCTTGTGTTTGGCTTAATATGTAGTCGGGCAGACCGACTGCCTCCTAACAAACGCTTTTAGGTTAGAACATTTTGATTGGACTTTGACTTTGATTGGAGTTGCAGCCGTCTTGTGATCACATGTGCCATCAAACTACAGCAAGAGCAAGACGAGACCAACTACCCAGATCAGACGCTGATGCTGCCCTCAAATCAGCTGTGCCTGGCTTCATGACAACACTTCATTCTCACTGGCCGTGACTCTCCACAATAACCATGAAGTGTGTTGTATTGTGTTTTGATACATTTAGTTCTACGTACTCACTTTGGTGTTCATTGTACTGATCTGCATGCAGAAACACAGCTAGAAGGCTACTATAGTTCAACTCAAACACACCTCTTTACCTACACTCCTCCCTCTTTATTCTGCTTTACCTTGGCTCCTCCTTTTCTTCACCTTTACCTACACTCCTCCCTCTTTCATCCCTTTACTTCTGCTGATCCATGTGATCTTCTAACTATATTAAACAGTTGTGATTACTGAACAAATAGGGGAAGTCATGGCCTAGTGGTTAGAGAGTTTGACTCCTAACCCTAAGGTTGGTGGTTCGAGTCTCGGGCTGGCAATACCATGACTGAGGTGTCCTTGAGCAAGGCACCGAACCCCCAACTGCTCCCCGGGCGCCGCAGCATAAATGGCTGCCCACTGCTCCGGTGTGTGTTCACTGCTGTGTGTGTGCACTTTGGATGGGTTAAATGCAGAGCACCAATTCTGAGTATGGGTCATCATTCTTGGCTGTATGTCACGTCACTTTCATTTTCACTTTCACTTTCAAATAAACAATATTCAAACATTGTGAAAGTGCACATCTGAAATAGCAAAGGCAACATGCTAAAATGAGTTGAACAATAAAAACAATGAAAAGTTTGTCAGTGCAGTGTCTTTTTCTAGACTCTTCGTCCTTTCTCATAATCCATCACTTCAATATTACGTTTACTCCGCTCTCTTCTCCTGTCTAGTTTACTTCGTTAACATTGTGTTTCCTTCTGTCCTCAAACAAATTCTCCCCCTTTATACATCTCTCTACTTAAACTTTTATCTAATTTCTTTAAATTGATGAGCATGGTGTGGAAAGTGTTAAAACGGGGTATAACAGGGCCTTACAGAAGTTATTAAAGTTTGATATGGTGTAAATGGCATTGATGCTTTTAACATTTTCCTCACCATGTTCTTCACTTTACAGTAAAAGGCAATGTAGCCTCTAAAATCCACCTCAAGTTGTGATCCTGTTCCGCACATAATTTTTCACACCAGTCCATGTTCGTTCCTTTAAGGCTTCTGACTCTGCTTTAATGCATCTCTCACAGTCTTGCTTACCAGGAACTCTGCAGGTCTTTATGAACTTCATCATATGTTTTTCAACTGCTTTTACCTCAGAGTCCTCCCATTTTCTTTTTGAAGGGATTGATGAACCTATAAAATGTAAAAAAGCATCATCATTACAACTAAACTCAGTGAGTTATAACCAAATTAACACTGTTTCACTGTATAGACTTTAATAATTTTGAAAAACTGGTTATTGATGCCTGCATAAAATGTTTTCAGTAAATCATGATTATTTCATTGTTGTTAATATGGTTTTCAGATCTTTCTACCTTGATCTTTCTGTGAAACAGATTGTTGATCAGCAGCAGACATACTAATACTCTAATGACTGCTAGTTGATATGTAGTTGCAGAGTTACTTATCAACAGCTGTCTAAAGGGTACCATCAAATTAATCTAACTAATATTACAATAAAAATAGTTCAAAGTAAATGTGTCATATTACAGATTCATCTTATCGGTTTTCTGATCTTATGGCTGTTTGAGAGAAATTGTATTATTTTTATTATTATTATTATTATTACTACCATACTTATAAGTGGTCTTTGACTGCTTTTAAGTAAAGATATGACACTTATATTACATTATAACTATGAAAAGTATTATCCATTGTAAAAGTTGATGCAACGTGTTCATTGTGTTATAAATCATCATACTCTTAAGCTATAACCACAAATAAGTAAATATTATATTATATATTAAAACTGTTCTTATGAATATTCATGAGATGATACAACATATTATAAGATTTTTTATAATGCGTTATGCATTCATTATAATGCCTTAAGAAAACCCTTATAATGTATTATAAATACAGGCTTCATAGAAAGTGTTACCAGAGATCCTTTACTAATTTTATTTACACACCTCCCTTATTGAGAGTCTCTGGGACACCTGTGATGGAGAGATCACAGAAGTGGATGCATCACAGGGCAAAGGGGCAGGTGATGATGGGGAGGATGAAGATGATGTGCCCATCACAGGGGCAGCTGATGATGATGATGATGAAGGGAGTGAAGAAGGGCGAGAGGGTGGTGATGCCTTTACAGAGGTACACATAGCACATGGTGCATCAGAAGACTCGAATACCTTCAAAACATAAAGGAGAAAAATAAGTGGAAAGCTTGAAATGACAAAGGAAACTGGTTAATGACCGTTAGCAGTTGAGAGGGGTCATATTATGTCCTTTTGTGAAGTCTTTATATTGTTTTTGGAGGTGTTCTAGAATAGGTTTTCATGTTTAATTGTAAAAAAAAACACGACTATATATAAGACTATAATTTTTTTATATAACACTACTAATAATTTACATTATTGCAGGACCAATCTCCTGAGCTCTGCCAAACCCTCAGATTTCTTCTGGTCTCTATAAAGCACCCGCCTCCAAATAATTTTTATTAATTTTTTTTTTTTTGCAGTAAGAAACTGCCACTAACACAAAAGCAAAAAATAGTAATAAAACACTGTCAGGCTTACTGAAGGCAATTAAACACTAAGTATTACTTACAAGCTAAATGATATATGAATATATTACTCACAAATACAAATTAAATAGTTTTCTTTTCAGATAGTAGCCAAGTAAAGGCTTCTAAAAATAGCCTACTACAGACATTTTTATGAAGTAATAAATTTAAAAATAATCTTCACTCTATACATTAAATATAGATGATTCTTATTTAAGTTAATAAGTGATTCAGTCAAGAGCAGTTTTCCTTTCTTTTGTTTGGGGGGGGGCAATGACAACAATACTCCACTACAACAGCAGCTCCCTCTCGACTGACGAAAACCTAGAGCTGCAAAAGTGAAAACGCAGAATATGACCCCTTTAAATACACTGAGGTGTTAAAGTAATGTGATGATCATGTTTACACTTTACTCACAACGCAATCCTCACGTATGGCAGTCTTTTTTGTTCTGTTGGTTTTTTCAACTTCTGCTCTATTGAAGCGCTTGGAGCAATTGTTATGATGTTCCCGTAGTTTGACCAATCTTGACTGAAACCTCTCCTGCTGACATATAAGGACATATTTAAATTACAACAAGTATGAGATCTAACAAAAACACTACAGAAGTGAACAAAAAGTAAACATAAAAATATAAAATCATTAAAAGCACTTCCAGAATATAAGAGAAATTAATGATTAATCAAATTGTTCAAAATAATTTCTTAAACCAAATGTTTTAAAACTTGTTGAATAACATTTGGTTGACTAAGGACAATATCTAAATGATTTTCAAAGATAGGTAATTATAGAGAGCATACAAAGTATACAACAATACCTGTCTTTTTCTTGATGAATGCTGCCTCACAGGTGAGGATGAGGATGAGGATGATTTAGCAGTCACAGGGGCAGGTGATGAACTTTCCCTCACAGGTGAGGATGAGGATGATGTAGCAGTCACAGGGGCAGGTGATGAACTTTTCCTCACAGGTGAGGATGAGGATGATGTAGCAGTAACAGGAGCAGGTGATGAACTTTTCCTCACAGGTGAGGATGAGGATGATGTAGCAGTCACAGGGGCAGGTGATGAACTTTTCCTCACAGGTGAGGATGAGGATGATGTAGCAGTCACAGGGGCAGGTGATGAACTTTTCCTCACAGGTGAGGATGAGAATGATGTAGCAGTAACAGGGGCAGGTGATGAACTTTTCCTCACAGGCGAGGATGAGGATGATGTAGCAGTCACAGGGGCAGGTGATGAACTTTTCCTCACAGGTGAGGATGAGGATGAGGATGATGTAGCAGTAACAGGGGCAGGTGATGACCTTTTCCTCACAGGTGAGGATGAGGATGATGTAGCAGTCACAGGGGCAGGTGATGAACTTTTCCTCACAGGTGAGGATGAGGATGATGTAGCAGTCACAGGGGCAGGTGATGAACTTTTCCTCACAGGTGAGGATGAGGATGATGTAGCAGTCACAGGGGCAGGTGATGAACTTTTCCTCACAGGTGAGGATGAGGATGATGTAGCAGTCACAGGGGCAGGTGATGAACTTTTTACTCACAGGTGAGGATGAGGATGATGTAGCAGTCACAGGGGCAGGTGATGAACTTTTCCTCACAGGTGAGGATGAGGATGATGTAGCAGTCACAGGGGCAGGTGATGAACTTTTCCTCACAGGTGAGGATGAGGATGATGTAGCAGTCACAGGGGCAGGTGATGAACTTTCCTCACAGGTGAGGATGAGGGATGATGATGTAGCAGTAACAGGGGCAGGTGATGAACTTTTCCTCACAGGTGAGGATGAGGATGATGTAGCAGTCACAGGGGCAGGTGATGAACTTTTCCTCACAGGTGAGGATGAGGATGATGTAGCAGTCACAGGGGCAGGTGATGAACTTTTCCTCACAGGTGAGGATGAGGATGATGTAGCAGTCACAGGGGCAGGTGATGAACTTTTCCTCACAGGTAAAGATGAGGATGATGTAGCAGTAACAGGGGCAGGTGATGAACTTTTCCTCACAGGTGAGGATGAGGATGATGTAGCAGTCACAGGGGCAGGTGATGAACGTTTCCTCACAGGTGAGGATGAGGATGATGTAGCAGTCACAGGGGCAGGTGATGAACTTTTTCCTCAAAGGTGAGGATGAGGATGATGTAGCAGTAACAGGGGCAGATGATGAACGTTTCCTCACAGGTGAGGATGAGGATGATGTAGCAGTCACAGGGGCAGGTGATGAACTTTTCCTCACAGGTGAGGATGAGGATGAGCAGTAGCAGTCACAGGGGCAGGTGATGAACTTTTCCTCACAGGTGAGGATGAGGATGATGTAGCAGTCACAGGGGCAGAGTGATGAACTTTCCTCACAGGTGAGGATGAGGATGATGTAGCAGTCACAGGGATGGCAGGATGATGACTTTTCCTCACAGGTGAGGATGAGGATGATGTGTAGCAGTCACAGGGGCAGGTGATGAGGTTTCCTCACAGGTGAGGATGAATGATGAGTGTAGCAGTAACAGGGGCAGGTGGTGATGAACTTTTCCTCACAGGTGAGGATGAGGATGATGGTAGCATGATGACGCTTTCTCACAGTAGGGACAGGGGCAGGTGATGAACTTTTCCTCACAGGTGAGGATGAGGATGATGTAGCAGTCACAGGAGCAGGTGATGAATGAACTTTTCAAGACCACAAAGACACAAAAGGGCAATACCACCGGGTGAGATGTAAACAAAAGTAAATATAAATGCTTGCTTAATTCAAAGTGCATTGATTTAGTTTAAGGGCAAGACAAATGCATTTGGACACAAATAATGTTTACCAAACACAAAAGGGAGGAGAAAATGCAATGTAGAACAAATAATCTTTTGAAACAACTGATAATAATCTTATTTTAAATCTTTTAGTTACCAAACAACTATACAAAGCTTTTGCAAAAAAAAGCTTGAAAAGCTTGAAGAGTTCTATGTACAGAACATACAGAAAGACAGTCAGATATCATATACGACAACCAGATTTGAGAAATGAGAAGTACCTTGGCTTGCCAATCCCCAGTCTCCATAGCTGTAAGTAATCTCTTCTCCTGGTTTAATGTCTCGGACAGCAAAAAGACAAAGATGTGGTTGCTGCAGATATCAAGGTTATATTTTCACACAATGTTCTTTACATTATGTAAGATGATTTTATGTATTAAAAAAAAAAGAAAAAAAAAAGTATATCAGAAAGAAATGACTTTAGCTGAATTTGTACATGCGTGTTCACATTTCATACATAAATATATTTGGATTCTGTGCATCTATGGTTTAAATATACAAACACTATAAAATATGTCCCCAAATTTCCCCACTAGGGAATATCTGCGATAATAATAAGTGATCCAACCATTAAACAACGAAAATTAATTAATTACAGTCTATTACAGCTAATTAACAGAATATTACAATACTTTACAACACCATATTTTTGTAGATAATCATAATTTATACTTAAATCGTTTATTGACAAGATTATATTACACAACACGTGACCCGTGAGGAAACCCATTAACTCAACTTGACTCAATCCTATTAATATGTCATCTGACCCAATTATATACTACTATCACAAATGATATCCATAAAGAAACAATATCTGTACAACAAAGCTTGAATATTAACGACGAGCCCAGAGAACCTGTCTATGGAGAGCAGATCATACAGCTTGTACTTTATCAATCTTACAGTTACACATGAGAAGAAAATCAAAACAAGATTGGGAATAAAGTTCCACAGAGACACTGGGTTCTTTCTAAACTGTTTAAGCCAATTGATCATGAAATTGTAACTTAAAGTACTGTACTCCAAAAGATGAAGCCCCCCTTTATCATGTGTTCATTAACAGATGTTCAATATAATGTGGATCAGACTGAGAGACATAAATAATCCTCAAAAGGCCTTCTGCTTTTGTGACCTCTCACAGATAGATCTGTGTAGCCACTGGTTATATCTTTTTTCTGTTTTATCAATAAGGCATTGGTAATTAAAATTACATCTTTTTTTTTAGGATCTTTAGTTATTATTAGCACACGTAGATAACAATATTTTTTTTTCTTTCACTGGGATATTTATGGACAAAGGATTCATTACAGTTTTTAATGGCATCAAACTGCTAATGCACCATTAGTAATCGTCTGTATTCGTCTTCATGCAGACTGATTGGTTTAGGACTGTATAAAATTTATTGTATGCGTTCAATCCGCTCTCGCGCTCCGCTGCTTCATAACTGCATCCGGACTCTTCGCGTGAGATAAGGCGGGGGAGGGGCTGCACGCGCTGCCGTACTGACGCGCGAGCAAAACTGCGAGTTTACGATTCAAAGTCGGAAAACACGCCACGAGAGCACCTGCTACTCAGTGTAGGTTAGTCAGTCTTTATTTAAAATAAAAATAATGTAAACTTGTTTTAAACAACTGTATTATCGGTTTATTCGTTCATGTGCAACTTCCGCAGTCTAATAATGATGACGTAATTGACTTTGTGATTGGTCAAATTTATAAACGATTCAAAAGGTGCAATTCCTACAATGGCCCATAGGAGCGCCATAGAGCCCTGATTCTCCCTGGCCTCTGATTGGTCAGAATCCCCAAAGTGTGTATCTTTCCGGAAGTGCAGTTCCTCCTAGAGGGCGCTGCATTATACACAAATCAGTGGGGGGGGCATACACACTATACACACTTAATCACTTAAAAGTGCATTTTTGGGACAAATGAGATTTTAAGGCAAGACACCATTTTAGTGCATGCTAAATGCTATTATATAGTCAAACAAATGAGGACATAAAAAAAGTCCTAAATTGTCAAGGTGGTCCTCAGTTTACTGGTGTGTATCCTGGTGAATGTCCCCAAAAGTGACATAAGTAGGTACACACACACACACACACACACACACACACACATACACATAAAGACATTTTCTTTATTTTAGACTATAATCAATCAGTTACAAATGCATCTGGTATATGCATGTGTTGTCTGTATGTTTCCCTATTACACTAGTCTAGTTACTGTTTATTTGTATTAGTTAAGCTCTAAATGCTAATATTCATGTGTATGAATGTATCTCTGGTTTAATATCCTCTAGATGTTTCATCCTTGGTATCAAAATGATCTACTCTTTATTCCTCAAACCATGATGTACTCTATGTGATTGTGAAATGCATCATACTATTTGTACTATATTTTGGGTAAAACTACACAAACTCGTCAGGATGGTCATAAAGCATGCAAATGAGGTGTCACTGGGACAAAGAAACACTTTCCCGCTGAAACTATATGCCTTGTTACTGGTCAATCTAACCAAAATGGGTGTTACAGGGAAACCAGATAAAACCTCTCCCACACCCAAAAAGTGGGTTTTCTCTTCAGTTGCGGATCCCTGGAGACAGCCATCACCTGGGAAACCCCGCGACTCCCCTTCCGGGAGGAGTCCAATCTTCTGGCAGTTTTCAGCAACTTTGTTGATTCACTTCGGAGCAGTCAACCCATGGATGAAACGACGAAGCTTTTACTCCTAACAGGATTTCACCAGGAATCTACGCATTATACATGCACCAGGACACTTTACTCAGCACCTACAGAACCAATGCAAGTAACCACTTGTTAACTATTTAGTTGCGCTTCTAGGCTTTGACCCCTTTTAATTAAGGTGATATGATTGTTTGATGGTTCTTAACAGGTTGTGATTAGTTGATGAGTAAATACTACTATTATTCTCTTGTGCACGAGAGCTACCTCGTTCTACAGTGCACGCTCTCTTTCTTTCTCTCTATCTCTACAGTGCACGCTCTCTCTCTCGCGCTCTCTCTCTCTCTCTTTCTCTATCCATGCCTTCCTTGCGTTGGCATCTATGTTTAATGTGTGTATGTTTGTGTTTAGTCTGATGTTGCATGTTCCCCTGTAGTGTATTTTAATAAACATCCATATGTATTCACAATTGGTTGTCTGTGTTTGCTGTTCACAGGACGAGATCACTTTAATATTCCAGTTTTGTTACATGCTCTGGGAGCAATGTATTGGTAGTAAAATTGTTTTTCGTGGCCAGACAAATAATTTTACTTATAGTCAATAAACGATTAACACTGTCCGTCATGCGGACAAACAAATCATTTTATTGTACTATTAATGCTATAATGCAAGTCATTATAATAAAGTAATAATAAAGTAATGCTATAATAAAGTAATTCCTGAAGATGAATATAGTTAATAATAACCCGTTATGATTAATTATGTTCATCTCACTTTGAGCTAAAATTTGATACAACTATTTTAAAACTGTTAGAGACCACAGAATTAAGAAGCCATTCATAGGAATTACACAGCAGAGGTGGAATATAACACTATAAGAAAAACAGAAAATGAAATAAATATGCAGAAGTAGAAATATAGAGAAAAAATAATCAAATTAAATAAAATTTAATTAAAACGTAATTGTTTAAACAATTGTACAGATTTTATTTTATTTATTTTTTATTTATTTTTTACAGGTGTGCAGTTTGCAAATGTACAGTTTTCAGATTCTATGTATAAATGAGTCAGTTATGATGGCCAATGTATAGTTATGAATGTTTTAATTGTTCGGGCTGAATATAGCCTGTGGGCTATATAAACTGTTCTTGTGCCTTGCTGTTCTGGTGGTTGGTGATCTGTAGCACCGACTGGAAGGCAACAGATCGAAGAGAGAGTGAGCTGGGTGTGTGGGGTCCAAAGTTATTTTCTTTGCCATTTTCTTCACTCTGGAGGTGCAAAGATCTTGGAGGTTGGGCAGGGGAGCACCAATAATCCTCTCAGCAGTCCTGACTGTCCGTTGTAGTCTCTTGATATCTGATTTTGTAGTTGAACCAAACCAGACAGTTATGGATGTACACAGGACAGACTCAGTGATGGTTGAGTAGAACTATGTGAGCAGCTCCTGTGGTAGGTTGAATTTCCTCGGTTGGTGAAGGAAATACAACCTCTGCTGGGCCTTTTTAGCAATAGAGTCTATGTGAGTGTCCCACTTCAGTGCCTGAAAGATGGTGCTGCCCAGGAATCTGAATGACTCCACTGCAGCCACAGTACTGTTCATTATGGTGAGTCGGGAGAGTACTGGGGGTTTCTCCTGAAGTCCACAATCATCTCCACTGTTTTGTGCATGTTGAGCTCCAAGTTGTTATAACTGCACCAGACAGCCAGCTCTTTAACCTCCTGTATGTAAGCAGACTTGTCTCCATTGTGTATGAAGCAGATAATAGTAGGGTCACTTGCAAATTTCAGGAGTGGTCCTTTGCAATGCATTCGTTCATATACAGAGAGAAGAGCGGTGGGGAAAGAACATATCCCTGAGGGGCGCAAGTGCTGATCGTGAGAGTCCTGGATGTTAGTTTGACCAGCCTCAATGCTGCTGCCTGTCTGTCAGGAAGCTGGTGATCCACTGACAGATGGAGTTGGGTACAGAGATGTGGGTCAGTTTGTCTGAGAGAAGATCAGGCATGATGGTATTAAAAGCCGAACTGAAGTTTACAAATAAGATCTTTGCGTAGGTCCCAGGTCTATCAAGATGTTGCAGAATATAATGCAGTCCCATGTTGACTGCATCATCCACAGACCTGTTTGCTCTGTACGCAAACTGAAGAGGATCCAGCAAGGGTCCAGTGATGTCCTTCAGGTAGGCCAGGACCAGTCTTTCAAATGACTTCATGACCACAGATGTGAGAGCAACATGCATCATGCAGAAGCATCATGAGTAGACACGCCCCTTACTGCTGATTGGCTATAAGTTTATAAAAAAATATACATACCCCATCTTTAAGTGAGTTATGTTACGTTTGTTAAAAGAAAACAAAAAACCATTACATTACAAAATCATTTTACTGTCTGGTTTGTAAGCTAGTTGGAAAGAAAAAGGAATGTTGTTGCCCTATGTGCAATAACATAGTGTAACATAAGAGATAGGGTAGAGAGGGGGAAAATGCCCCATTGAGGTAAAACGCCCTCTACTGTTTTTCCTAAGATAACCACTAGATAAAGACAATATACATTTTTGTTGTAACTATGGACTACTTGACAAGAAGGATGCAGAAGTATTTACCATGAAGCTTACACTGGTGATGTACCTGAGAGCAAACAGATTTCACAGTAAGTGATCTAATTTTAAGCAGTAAGATTTTTTTTTAAAAGCTTGTTGTTTTGTAGAACATCACAGTTATATATGATATGAGAATAGTAAGGCTTGTAGATAGGGAGTACATGTTATTTAAGAAAAATATAATTATATTTTCAGAATTACATTTTTTTTTTTTTCAAACCTAGTCTGTTGGGTAAAACACCCTCAGCCACATGGGGCATGGCTTAATTACTGTAGTTACTCTGTTCTGAAAAATCAAATCCTTCGTTTTTCCGTCAGATGTATTCTAACTAGTTGGTTGAATAAAAAGATTTGGACTTTATATTTATAAATTACCTCAAGTTAGCATCAGGTAGCTAGTTAGCTAGCTAGTTAGCATTAGCTAACAATGTTTTTCGAATGGTATTATAATTTTAAAAATTAATTATTATTGATTATATTATTTTTTATTTTAATCTAAAACTGCATGTGCTCTGATTTAACTGTAAATGTATAAACCAGATTTCTTAGTCAGATTGCTTAGTCAAATTAAATTAGTACCAAGGGGGCATTTTGCCCCACAGGTGGGGTAAAATGCCCCCTTAGTACTAATTAATTTTTTGTTAAAAATCTAATAATATGAAAACTCCAGACATTTTTCATACTTGGTTGATAATTTATGTCATTGTCACTAAAACTATGATAACTATTCTGGACCCATTTAACTTTTGTTTCACAGAGCAAAATTACACATTCCTTAAGGGGTGGGCGTTTTACCCCCACTCTACCTGTCAGACTCTGTTCTGTGTTTTGTGTATGTTTTGCTCCCCATGTGTTTCCTATTGATCCCAGATGTGTCTCATATTCCTATTATGCTGTTCTGTGTATAAATAGTGTTCCCTGTGTTTAGTCCAGTGTCTGGTATTGTTGATATCTATGCCTTGTGCTATGTGTGAGTCTCTGCAATATAAATAAATTCCTTGGTTTTGTACTCCTGGTCTCCTCGTTCCGTTTTCCCACACCGTAGCAAAACCTGACACTACACTATATTAGCCTACTTTAGCAAGATGAGTGATTTATTTATACATGTCCCCTTAGTAAAAGTGAAAGAAGTGAATATGAAATCCTCACACTGCATATTTATTTTATGAATTTCTAACCAATCACACGCTATTCTGTTGAGTTTATGAATGCATTATGGCCAATCAGAGGCATTCACCTGGAGTTTTGTGGACTGTGCGCGCTTGCTCATTGAATTCTGCACTCTCGCAAATTTTCTCATCATAAACAACAACGTTTCTCCGGACGCACACTCCGAGTCTCGACCAGGGATGCATTTTCTAACAGCAACTATGGTCGCAAGTTCCGTCGTTACCAATAGAGTTCAATGGAACTAACAACCATAGTTAGTTAACCTGATCGCGCATTATGTTTTTCTTTTTGTGCTGGTGCCCCGTGCCTCCCCCGGGATGATACCACCCTAGGGTGTTTTTCCCAAAAGCATTGTTGGCTAACTATGGTAGTTCGCTCCATTAAAATCTATTGTTAATGATGAAACTATACGATACCACACAAGACCATAGATGCTTTTGGGAAACGTGCCCATGGGGTGTGGCCCATGTCACCCATGCTTAAATCCTACGCGGAAAAATTTTTCCATTGGCAAATGCGTAAAAGATTATGCATCAGGAAGCAAAATGGCAATGCTATTGGTTGAATTTGCAGGTGTTTTATCAACAGAGAAGATCATTTGAAGAGTCTTTTACACTAAAATGTCTGCAATGTTTGCGAAAACAAATTTTGTTATCATACATCTAGGAATTGCTTGTCTCGCACATGACCTCTCTGAAGTATACTACTACCCTCCTAACATAGCTCTATAGTGTTCTTGTAGCTCAAACAGAAGAGCATGGCACCAGTAACATCAAGGTTGGATTCAAAGGAAATTCATCAACTGGTAAAAATGTACACCTTGACTGCAATACAAGTTCCTTTTGATAAAATCATCTGCCAAATACAAATACAGAATTTATAAGTGCAGCCATACTGTATATTTAACCTTAACTTGCCATTTCAGAGTCTTATTTTGCTGCATAATATTGCAGTTTTTCTTAAAGATTTTCATTAAACCAGCTATTAAAAAGGTTTAATATTCTTAAATATTTTAATGCAATTTTTGTTTTTGTCATTCGTAACGTTAGAAAATGTTATATTTTTGATACACTTAAAGGTCCATAAAACATACTGTGTACTGTGTTAATATCAGTTGTGCATTATATTGTGATGTGTTGTAGGGTTAAAGGAAATATCTTAAACTTAGCGGATAACATCCCGAAATTTACCAGTTCACCAAATTTCCAGTACCTTTTCCATTTTTCTACAGATTTTTTTCTTACAGTGTAAAAAAAGAAAAACTAAGGTATGATTCTCCTTGCAGCTTCTTTAAAACATTTTTCATTGGGAAAATCCTCTGAAAGGATTTTTGGACTTTTCTTCATCAGTGCTGCTTCCTCAAGATATTCAAAGATATTTTTTCAGGTTTCAGGTAAGGTTTATCAATGAAATTACTGTATAATTGATGCAATAGTATTTCCTGCACTTGGATGCAAAGCTTTCTGTCACTATTAGTTGAACCACTGACACAGCTTAGCCCGAAGCATCTCACACACTTTATTCCACAGCTGTCATTTTATCAAATAAGCTTAATTAATCATTTATATTCAGCCCAGAGATTTGCATTGTTCTTTTGCATGGGAAAATTATTTTTACCCATTATGTATACATTTTATTTTGACACTCACAAAACAGTTTTTAGCATAATAAAAACATGCACAGTTTTATGCAGTTTGGTAGACTATATGGCGACACATTTTACCCCACTCTCTGTCTCCTGATGAAGATTTTAGTGACGGATATTGTGAAATATCTTCTTTTGTGTTCTGCAGAAGAAAGTAAGTCATACAGGTTTGGAACGATATGAGGGTGATTCAAAGATGACTATTTTAATTTTAGATTAAGTATGACTTTAAAAACTATATTGAAATAAATGTAATATTATACAATTAATTGTAATAAATTACTATGAATCATGTACAATATATATATATATAAATACAGTTCTGCAAGCATTGTTCCAGTCCTCATAATATCTTCACATTTTAGTGTATTTTTAAATCCAAATTTACATATACTTTGTGAATTCTCTATCACACAAAAAGTGACAAAATGTACAATATAAATAGACATTAGGTTTAACTTGGTATGTTTGTAGGTCAACGAATACAACACCTTTAAAAAGTCACAGACAGCAACCACAGTCATTCGCTGATCTTTAGATCATAATAACCCTTTGATTTATCAGAAATAAAAGAACAGTCCACTGTTTCGTTTGCTGACTTGAACCTGTCTGAAGTCCTATGACTGTTGTCAGTTTAAGGTCAGTTGACCGGATTCTTGGCAGCGTTGTGCGTCAATCACGTTCAAATGAATTCCAGTATGTGCGTCATCCAGGTTTTGCTTGCTGCCTCCACTGTATCCATGTAGTTTTCCAGCGTTCGAGATAACAGGCGAGGATATGCGCCAAAAGAAACCATGTAACAATTTCCTAAATTCCCTTCGCATTAAACAATACAAAACTGGGTTTAAACAACTATTGGTATGAGCAAGACAAACAGTCACGGGGAAAACATAAGTGTGCACCATGTAGTATGTTTTGTCCCAGTGCACCGCGTTCAATTTCACCAGCACGCCCCAAAGGGTGATCGCATGGTTTGGCATCCAGCAAATGAAGAAAGAGAGGACCACCACCGTTACAGACTTTGCTACTTTAGATCGTCTTCTTTGGCGGGTATTAATGCCCCTCTTTCTGATAAACCTCAAAAGTAATAGATAAAATACTGAGAGAATAAACATGGGCAAGATAAACGCAATGACAATTTTCTGAAGGTGATACAGAGCGAGCCAATCCTGTCCATCTGGAAACTTGAGGAGGCAGAGTTTTTCACCTGCCACAACTGTCACGGTGGAGAAAATGGAAGTTGGAGCTGTTGCCACAGTCGCCAGGATCCACAATACAGCACAGATCCACTTCACAGACACGGACTTCTTTCGAGAAGGGATCTTTAAAGCAGATGCGACAGACCAGTAGCGCGTAATGCTCATCGCGGTGAGGAAAAAGACGCTGGCGTACATGTTCATCACAGTGACTGATAAAATGATCTTGCACATGGCGTTACCAAACGGCCAGCTGAAATCCAACGCCGTATCTACTGCCCAGAAAGGCAAGGTCAGAACAAACTGAAAGTCGGTGACAGCTAAATTGATGACATAGAAATTAATGATGGATTTTTTCCGACCTTGTCTAATCTTCATAAGGAAAAACACCAAAAGGTTTCCGACCAAACCCACGGCGCACACCGCGGAATAAACCACCGAGATGATAATCCGCAGGACAAGGCTGCCGTCAGCAGTCACATCGATGTCTTCCAGACTGCTGAATTTATGCTGATCCGTTAAACTTCTGTTCAAAGTTCCCCATCCGCTTTGGTTGAGAATGCCTCCCATTATTTCTGAAAGAAACTCTCCAACAGGTGCCTGGTGGACAAGGCTGTCTACTGATCGCATATCAGTTAGTCTTACTTTGTTTCACACAGAACATAAGCGGTTTTAGATAGCAGTGGGCTTCCATAGATATAACTGATGTGTTTTGAACACGCAATGCACCTGGCAGTCAGCGTTTTATGCAGAAGAGCGCGGGGAGCACCCGCCTGTGAAGCGCGCGCACTGGATAACGCCGATGACTGACTTACAGCCGTACTCTTGACGTAATGTAACGCTAAAACGCATCTGAACAAATTTATGGGAGGATGACGAAATAACATAAGATGAAATACATAAGATCGAAAAATAAAGGCTAAGCAAACGGATAACAAATGTAAGTCATAGTTATTTAAATGCAATATCAGATGGTTTAACATTTAATTCTAGTAATATATTATATGTTATGTTAATGTTTGCATTTCAGTTCCTGTTGATAGCTACTCCTAAAGTTAATAAAGTCTTATCTTATCATATATCATCTTAAGCTTCCACAATTTACAATGCTAGATGGGTTTTTGACTTTGACTTCCTAAATTGAAATAAAATGTTTCCTACTACTGTGTCCACTAGAGGGGGCACCTGATGGACACTCTTAAACATCAGCAGCTCAGTTAGCTCAGTTTACTCTCTTAAAAATCAACAGATTTTCAATTTTCAGCCTTTGAAACCAGGAAGGAATGTCAGTATAGAGAATTTACTGACTTGCACAGAAATATACGTTCATTAGTCCAACACAACAATGGACAATAGTAGGTGTTAAAGGTATAATTAACCCCAAAATGAAAACTCTATCACCATTTACCTTCATGTTGTATTCAGTCTTGAATGACTTTCTTCTGCGGAGCAAAAAAAAAAACAAAAAGTTCCTTTCTTTGTCCAAGTGGAAATAAACAAATGTTAATAGGTAGCCTAATAATAATAATTAAAAGACGATAATGATGATGATGATGATGCACCTTGAAGTTAAAGGACAGATGTAGGCCTATATGCCAAATATCATGAATGAATTCCATTATAGAACAACGGTGATTATTGTGATTATTTTTAATGGCATCAACAGGAATACATCACTATGCGTTCTTGCATTCAAAAACAGAATGTAATGCTGCAATGACAAATGAATAAAAAGCAATGCTCATGACGCGAGACGCGACATTAAAAGATGACCGCCTGTGTTCATAAACCAAAATTTAAAATTGCACAGACTGAACTCAAGAACGCGTCCTGTGTTTGTGTTCCTTGACAAACGTTTAAAACGTATTGTTTAAATTATGAGATTTGATTATAGACACGTTACAGAATGGGTTCAGTCTCACACACTGAAGACAAAGGGTCCTCCTACTACCAGAGGACTGAGAGGGCGGAACTTTTACAAAGTTTTACTGAAACACAGTTCGCTGCTCATCTGTAGTAAGTGCAGTCGTCCCAGTTGAATTAACGGAGCCCAAAATCGCCCATGCACCGGATTCACAGACTTTATCATGCTTCATCATTTATCTCGGACTGATGACCATTGCAGATCTCTGGCTTAATAAATGCAGTACCGTTCTTTTGTGTGATGGGTCCAAACTACCGATGCATAAGGCTGAGGCAGAAGTTACTATTCAAACTATCACAATTTAAATGGACTGTAGATGTACCAGGAGTGATCTGTCTTCTCCTCTGTGCAGTTTGACATGATGGTTCAGTTGGACTGTGGTATTAAAGTTTTGGGGCCAGCAAGTTTCTCTCTCTGCTTTGTGATAACAGCTGGACTTCTGTTCACTTTCATCACAACAGTTAGAGGATATAATCACGACACAGGTGAGTGTTGAGCTCTTGTCTAATTATAGTCCTCCTCTATGATTTTTAGCATTTTTTGCCTCTTTGTCAGTTGATGTGCGCACAATGGAGTTTGTGTTTAACAGTGGCCCAAAAAGTATTTATGGGCACTTATTTATTTTTTAAAAATGGCATTTAGTTTAAAGAAATGTAGCCCAAACACACATTGCAAGCAAAATGTTTCATAAAGAGAATTTTGCTTGCCTTCTGATTTTAAAACGGCATATATTCTGTTTATTAAGGCAAAAAGTATTTTGATATTGTGGTTGTTAAACATTAAGCGGAATGAAACGTTTCAAGTAAATGTGATGAAATACACCTTTATTCTCTTGAGGACTTGTGAGAAACTGACTTCATACAGTACATCCACTAAAAACCACTGCAAAACCGATCATTTCCAAAAGGGCTCAGAAAAGTGAAGTAGGTCTGGAAAAAGCCCTACTAAAATTTGTCTACAGATGCAAACTGTTAATTGATGTGTCTTGATTAGATTATTTGAATGGAAATGAGAATTTTGGGTTAGTTTCATTGTAATTTTTATTGCTGTTGTGAGTAAATATATTAAAGTGTAAGGTAAAAAGGATTCTGCAATGTGAATTGTTTCTATTAGCATCACATCACTTTCATTTGGCATTTGTGTGCTTTTGACTTATGTTTGCACTGATGGCATATATATCCCCCACTCCATATCCCGTTTCTTGGCGGACACTACCCCATGCTGTTTCCCTCTGCTTCCACAATCATGCAGGTCAAAGCAACAGGGCTGCCGATGAACAGACGTCACATAACAAAGACTATTCAAATGTTTGTACTACAGAGTCTCTAGGGAAATATTGGAATATGGAGAATGCAGACTTGAGAAGTTATTTTAGTTTTTACTCTACCACATTATTGCTATAAATATCTCTGTAAGTGTATTATTCGGGTCTGTTGTTTGAATAGAATGACTGACCTCAACTGGCTGTTATTATGATAATTCATGGATTTGTTTCACGAATTAGCTATTCAATGTACGATTCAGTTGGTTTGCAAGTCATAGGAATTTATGATTATTAAAACCTATGCAAGCACAAAATAAAGACAGCAGAAAGGTTAGTGTTCCAGTTGCAAAATTGCAGTCATACTGTCACACAATCCCGAAAAATCAGTGCATTTAGTAAAATCTTTGGGGACTTTGCAGACTCTTCTTTTAAAGTTTGATTCTAATAAACTGTCTGTGCTGTTTGGTCATATCTGTAGTGCATTGTTAGCTATAAGTAAATAGTTAATCATATAAAACTTAATAATTTAGTTGTTTGTAAAATTCATACATAAGACACATACATAGATTTTGACATTTTCTGGGTGGAAATGTGCGGTTCCAGGGTAGAGTGGTTACCAGAGTGTTGTTTTCTGATTTTTAAGATGTTCAGATTGGTTGTTAGCTAGTATGCTAAGATGCTAACATGATATTGGTAGTTTATGTTTACTTACTAGATTAAGCCAAAGGAACCCACCCATCTCTGTGATATTTTAGGACTGATACACCAGCTGGAAGCCTAGTTGTAAATGGGCACTAAGTTTATGCACTTCTAAATATCTGAGCATTTGCACCATTAATCTTAGTTGAAGCATAACTCTATGTATAACTAAATATTTACAGAAGCCTCCAAACAGCAGTAATGACTATAATAATGAGCTCATGTCTTGCCTGATAGATATTAATCCTTTAATTCATTTACACTTGAGAGAATATTATGTGAATAGCTGATTAGTTTGGAGCGCTTCATCATAATACCAATTTAAACAATGCACTTTCCTGTGTATGCCATTTGTGCATACAGGGCTTAAAATTTTTCCAGGTTGTTGTATTAGTATTTATTTACTGCTTTTATCAATTTGATACACTATTCTTAAAGATGTATTATTTACTAGTTACTCATTTCATTATTATTACTTACCATTGACAGTTTTGTAAGGAAGAATAAGGCTGCTTGTTAGATCAATAAACGTCATATTAATCAGCTGCAAATTACTTTACAGAGAGCTTCTTAATCTACTTGAGGTAACCAAACTGATAGTAGTTGCAAGCTAAGTAGTCCCTCTGTGAACTTTACATCCCATTTTAAGTAAGACCTCCAGAATGGAACCCAATCCAGACTGGTCAGGTTTATTATAAATTTTTTTTTTTTTTTACCTGTTTTGTGTATTAGCACCCAACTATTTAACTATTGCACTTCATGTGTGTGACAGTTTTTATCCTAATGGTTACCCTGCTGTTTTTGTAGATAGTTCTATTGATGGACTTCCCAACTATGAAGTTGTTCATCCTGTCAGAGTGGATTCATTAGGACATATTTTGTCCAATCTTGTGTCCCACCGCGTGAGACGAATTCAAAGGAGAGGGACAGTACAAAACAAAAAGAGCCTGGCCCAGGTTTTTTACCATCTGCAGTATGGTGGTCAAAACCTGCACTTTAACCTCACCCTAAACCCTCATCTACTAGCACCTGGATTCCTCACAGAGTGGAGATACGGTGGTCTGCAAGGGTCTACATTACATAGCCATGGCCACTCTCTCTGCTACTTCCTGGGAGATGTCTGGAGCAGTACACTGAAGTGGGGTCAAGCAGCTCTGAGCACTTGCAATGGCCTGGTGAGTTTGTATTTTGTTCCTATGTAGATATGTAAAAATATGGAATAATATATTATTTAATAATAGTTCTTGATACTGAACAACATCCTTGCCTATTTATAATGTAATTTACCATATATTTAAGGGGTAGGAAGGAATTTGCTTGAATTCACAGAGCCTGTGGCATTCTTGTTTTTTGGTGGACTCTACCATAGAGTGACCCCTTCATAACAGTGCCTGGGCAACATTCCTGAAAATCTCCCATGGTGACAGCCTTGGGAAAAGGTTAAGGTTAGAGGTTAGAGTAAGGGTTAAGGTAACTTATGATTGTTTGGAAGAAACATTGTTTCAGGCCAAACAAAGGATGTTGATACAGGTGATCCATGTAATCCAGAAAAATGTCCTACTTGGGTAAATCGCATCATGTCACTTACACAAACAGCTGACCCTGTCTTTTTTACATAAATAGAGAGCAAACTGATTTAGGATCATTGGCATAACACTTGTTTTCTGTCATGGTCAGTTTATTTATTATAAACTGTATTTATTTTAAAATACATACATTCATTTCTTGTATAATCTGTATGTAATTTATGGATTAAATTAATACATTATGATGGAAAGGTGGGTTTGATTTTGACAGTGGTGAGGACATAGTAAACCCCGACCCCACCTTGATATATGTTTTGCAGTGACAGTGACGTAAATTACAGCCAAGTATGGTGACACTGTTAACACACCCATAGCAGTGGGCAGCCATTTATGCTGCAGAGCCCGGGGAGCAGTTGGGGGTTTGGTGCCTTGCTCGAGGGCACCTCAGTCGTGGTATTGAAGGTGGAGAGAGCACTGTACATTCACTCTCTCTCCACCATCAACACCAGAATTTCATGTAATGTAATGGAAGTTGTGGCCTAGTGGTTAGAGAGTTTGACTCCTAACCCTAAGGTTGTGGGTTCGAGTCTCAGGCTGGCAATACCACGACTGAGGTGCCCTTGAGCAAGGTACCGAACCCCCAACTGCTCCCCGGGCGCCACAGCATAAATGTGTGTTCACTGCTGTGTGTGTGCACTTTGGATGGGTTAAATGCAGAGCACGAATTCTGAGTATGGGTTGGCTGTATGTCACTTCACTCATTCACTAAATAGTCAAAACACTCACAAAGGGATATTATGTCAGTATGTTCCTCAGACAATAATTGCACATAATTATAATTCCAGTTCTGTACTTTATGATATTTGCTCATAAAGATATATACATCACTTAATTTTAAATTAAAAAATTATTTGCTTCAGTGACAAACACAGCTTTCACATTCATCTGATTAACAGATGAACAATGCTGTTATTTTGCTATTGTTCATTTTGTGGATATTTCAGGGAACAGTTCGCTTTATACAATTAGTTTAACAGCATTGATTTAAAAAGGGTAAACTTTATTCTGTGCAAATGCATTTTAAACACGTATGTTATATTCTTTCTCTGTTCATGCAATAAATCATAATCCTGAAATAAGCAGGGTTTTCCAGCATGTTTACTTTAACTTCTCAGGTGCCACCAAGTCTTATTAGCCTTATATCATGACATATTTAGGGGGGTCGATAGTGAACAGTCTATATATGAATATATTATAATTGTTTTATAAAATTATTGCAAGGGACAATTCAGTAGTCGCTGAAAAAAAAATTCAAGGTGATGCAACTTTCCTAATTATGAAGAAAAAAGCTATCAGAAAGAAAAAAAACTGTCAGAAAGAAAAGTGTTTATTTAAAAAACAAAACAAAAAAAAAAACCTTTTCTCTGCCAAATCAAAGTCATGTGATCCGATCAGAAAGGTCATGTGGTTCACCAAGCATGCAAAAGCGTGCAGGGAATAAAATTTTTCACAAGGTCAGTAAGTCTTCTTCTTACATCTCTTCAAACACCAGAAATGTGACTTTTTTTAAACAAAGGTAAGGTTGTTTCATGTTATAAAATGTAAGTGTGACTCTCCCCAAAAAACATAATGCTATTTAATAATTAATAATTCATGATATTTAAAAAATACATTTTACCATGAAATTTTAATTTAAAAACCTTATTAAAAATCATTTTAAAATATATATATATTTTGTAGTTGATCACTGAACCTTTGACAGCAAATAATACACAGTGTTTTATATTAAAGTTGTACCTGTCTGAATAAATTTCTGTTAAGATGTTGTAATAAGTAGTAGGTGCCCTGCGGCAAAACATACAACTGCAGTGAAATGAGTCAGTGAATGTGGATTGCATGGGTATAAGCTGTTTAATTTTATGTCACGTTACTTTGACCTTGTATTCTCTCTAGACAGGGCTGTTCAAGCTCTCAGAAGAGGAATTCTTCATTAGTCCACTGGAGTCGGCACAAGAAGAATCAGCCCCTCGCGCTCACGCAATCTATAAGCGACATGCTGTCCAATCAGAACACCAGCTGGTGCAGCCTCTGTTTAGGGAGCACACAGCTAACGCAACCTGTGGGGTCAGAGGTAAGACCTTGGGGCGTAGGACTCAATGGGGCTAAATAATTTATGAACAGATGTCTTTCATGATTAAAGCACATCATTCACTTATAATCCAAGGTCATTTTAAATAATCTTTAGATCCTTTAGGAGGGGCAAAGCAGGTGGAGAAGCAAAGAGAGCGCTGGGAGAGACGGCAACATCGCAGACGGATTAGACAGCGCTCCATAAGCACTGAGAAGTGGGTAGAGACTCTTGTTGTGGCTGATCCAAAAATGGTGGAGTACTATGGGAGCAAAGGAGTTGTGAACTATGTGCTCTCTGTCATGAATATTGTGAGTAACAGTCCTATCTATAAATAATTCATTTTTTTGTTCATAGGCTGAAAGTCAGTGGGGTTCAATGATGTTTTGGAACACTGACATTCTCTATATACACAAAAACAATAACTAAAAGCAAAACTGATTATTTTTTATTTCACAAATAATTAAGGTGATTCAATTAATTAAATTTTTTTGGAAGAACTGGCCCTTTAACACTTAAAGGTGTTTAAAACTAAAACGATGGAAACCTGTTTCTGCCACAGAATAAAAAAAAAAAAAAAAAGTAATTGCTAATTTTGATCTCACAATTTGATGAAATATGAACCAAATTCCCAAATATGAGATGTGAACTCGGAACTGTGAGAAAAAAGTCAGAAATCTCAGTTTACATCTCACAATTTTTTTTTTTTTTTTTTTTTTTTTTTAATACCATAAAATTAAAAACTAATTGCAATTTATTTTATCTCACAATTTGGATTTTTGTTTTTTCGCAATTCTGAGAAAAAATAAAATCCTAATTAATAGATAACTTTAGAATTTATTTTTTCCCACCATGGAACAAAAAATTTAATTGCAACTTTTTATCTCACAATTCTTAGATATAAACTCTGAAAAGAAGTTGGAATTGTGTCTTTTTTATGTTTTATTCTGAGGCCAGAATCAGGCTTCCACATAAAACTGCAAGGATGGAGGATTTTTTGTTTTTTTTATTACCAAGTTCTTTAGCCCAGATGAATATGATGGTTTGCATGTTTTTTTTTATGTACCTGTCAATAATTGTTTTTTGTTAATTTTTAACCAAAAAAAAAAAAAAAAAAACTTCTATACTGCAACTTATGCATATATCTCATCATGTGACACTTTGTGCTATGGTGTTCTATTACATTTCAAAGTGAACTGATTTATGAATTTCATCTGGAGAATGATTAGATAGTTGAAAATTGTCAATCCCTTCCCTCCACCTCGTCAAGAACATCCAAAGAAAGAATTCCAAAAGTTTTCAAATCCGCATTTTTCTTTTTTCATTTTAAACTCTGATGTGTTGTTTCAAACTATCCTCATTTCATCCCTTCAACTTTCACCTCGCTGACTCTTTTATTCTCAAATAGCTACAGTGTGCCTTCAGGCAGCACTCATTCTGCCAGTTGCTTCTGAGCTGGATCCAAGTCAGCTGACCGTGTTACTGATTCAGTCTGTTAGGTATATTTTCCAAAATATACCCTGAATGCTTCGTCTGGCTTCTGTTTTGAGGAGGGAAAAGCCTTCAGGGAAAAAAGTTTTCCATTCCAGACACTTGGTTGGTGTTGAAGTACATTCTGTAAAGGGGAAACATTCCATTATCATCAGTTCCCTGCCAGACAGCTTCTCTTGTAGATCTATTCTGCTACTTACAACGTGAGTTGGCAGGAGTTTAGGTCTGGCTATACAGCCTGCAGTATTTTACTTGTTTTTATGTATTGTTGAGCAGGCTAAAGAGGGCAATAAACCAATTCAGAACCAATTTTCAAAGTGAGGAAAAGAGCTACAGTAAGTAAAAGAGGCTGTTGCATAAATGATTTAGACACAAAGCCTGTTTAACTATGTTTAGCTCTGTTCCACATTTTAATAAGCTACCTTGCTGTCTACTACTGACATACTGTAAGAAGGAACATTCTGAAAGTGCGGTCACATTTACCATTTTTCAGCAGAAGTTGCTTCACCTCAAAAAGACAGAACGGCTTCAAAGTTGCCTCATTAATTCACTGGAACAATTTGTAATAAGCACCACAGAAGGATAGAAAATGCCCAATCGCATTTCAGACCACATTTACCTCAAGGAGAGCTTTGATATGAGAGCAGAACTTGTAAGCATCTCACCAGCAGAAAATCAGTTTGTGCTGAACTCCTTAGTTCAATATCAGTAAGTTAGTCATATCAAGTGTTCTTGGGCACTTTATGTGACTTAGTTTAGCTACTGCTCTAAATAGGAATTCCTAGACCATATTTAGGGGGACTTCAGTTCCCCTGTCTTTCATCCAAGCTCCTGTAAAGATCTGCGATTAACTCTGCTGTCATCACCCCTAAAAATGTGTCATTATGTGATCTCTCCTCAGGCTTGCTGAAAACAGCGGTTGCAGTAAGCTATCTGAGGTTACTTCACTCTAAATCCTCCCCATACCGGTCATTAAAAATGCTACAACATTAAGTATTATCGTTCCCTTTAGTCAGTGGCCAGATCATAGGCAACATAAGGCTCTGCACACAGCTGTCACAGATACGCTATCCATTTCTAGAGCTTTCATCCAAATGTTTTCCATTCCAGGGGAATCAAAACAAACATGCCGTTACTGGCTATTTTAACAACGATTTTGACCTAGAATGTATAAATTACTGCAGTAGAACAGTTGTGATGTTAGATTAGCTTCATATCTAGAGGACATTATAGATAATATTTGAATTATTTACAATTTCAGATGTGAGAATGCTGTGTTTTATAGGTAGCAGGGTTATTTCGGGATGCCAGCATTGGAAATGCCATCAACATCGCTGTCGTGCGCCTCATTCTGCTGGAAAAGGATGAGGTAAGTGAAATGACAAAGCAGTCATGCAAACCCTTGCTCTAAAATTACATGGCAGACATTATGAGCAAAAACATTGCTGCAAAACAGACCAGGTACACTATGACCACGTATGCACTGCAAGGTTTTGGTGGTGACGGCTGCATTTAAATGTGGGAATGAATCACGTAATCACTGTTCATCAATCACTGTTCCTTACCTTTTACTTTGTTGGTTTAATCTGAGGAATATTCCCCAAATGTGTCACCACATGGGGTTCTGAAGAGAAAAAGAAGAAGAAGAAAAAGCTGTCAAAAAAGCAATTTTTAAACTTGGTATATTGGAGTTGCAGCTGGTAGAAAACAAATCACAGAAGATGCAGTCTTTATTAAGTGTACTTGATTTGAATCATGCACATCACATTATCATTCTTACAATGTGGCTGAAATTTCAACTTAAATGTATTGATTTGTTTACTGGAATTTTGACTTGCATTTGCTGCTTGGTGAGTTAGGGCTTGGTGATAAACAAGAAAAAAAAATCTAATAAAATTGCTAAAAAATATATTATTATTATAGCAGCAATACTGTTCAGTTAAATAATATTACTCACTCTCTCATGCTAGTATCTAACCCTTTTGCATACATGCCTTACTTAGGCTGCTCCTGAAATTTGTTTATTTTTCATAGTGATAACCATAGCATTTGTTTGGATTCGTGACTACAAACAAGAAACATAAATAAAAACAGTTTATGTCACTGGGTATTAGTTTCTTATGCATGAAGTAATTTTAATATTAACCACTGGACAACACTGGTGAGAACACTGAACCACTGGTGAGAGGAACACAGAGAGCAACTCAGTAAAGAAATAGAGACTTGGAAAAACTGTCAAAACATCACATTGTGATTTGATTCCTCCACATCTGGAGAACAGAAACACGTTTGATAAGCTATTTTGTTTGTTTATTTCAGACTTTAAGGAAATATGGTTGTCATTCCTGTAAATAACTAAATTCTGTGTGTGGAAAGTTAAAAAAGAAGAAGAGTGACAACAGTATTTTAGCTGTTTAGTGTGAATCTTGTTACAAGAATTTTATCAATGGATGTTGTTTGGGGTATTAACTTAAACCCCCTTTTCAGGTACGTTTTCAGGTACAGAGACAATTTATTTCATATATTCATTTATTTTGTCATAAACTAATAACAATGCAAAATTAATGTGCAAATTAGCATGGGCATAAATCCCAAAGTCTGAGGCCAAGGGTCATTTTGAGGTGGTTTTTTTTCTCCTAGTGATTAATGCATTAAAGCAGTGCTTCTCAACTCTTGCCCTCAAGGTCCACTTTCCTGCAGAGTTTAGCTCTAACCTTGATCAAACTCACCTGCCTGTAGCTTTCTAGTAATCCTGAAGACCTATAAGCAGTGGCGGTTCTACATTGAATTACACCCTGGGCGAGACCCCCTTTAAAAAAATGATATTTTATTCATATGTAATGGTATGTCCTCTGAAGTGGACACTAGGACTCAGTTGTTTAAAAAATAAAATGACATGATATTATATATAGGCAAAAACAATGGGATCTTTTTTTCAATCACCAATAACTTTTTGGGTTTATTTTTTTTTTTAATCTAAAATTTGTATAAAGATGATTCTCAACTATGTTATGAAAGATATAGTCAAGTCAAATCATCTTTATTTATATAGCGCTTTAAACAAAAAAGATTGCGTCAAAGCAACTGAACAACATTAATTAGGAAAACAGTGTGTCAATAATGCAAAATGACAGTTAAAGGCAGTTCATCATTGAATTCAGTGATGTCATCATGCAGCTCAGTTCAGTTTAAATAGTATCTGTGCAATAATTTGCAATCAAGTCAACGATATCACTGTAAATGAAGTGTCCCCAACTAAGCAAGCCAGAGGCGACAGCGGCAAGGAACCAAAACTCCATCAGTGACAGAATGGAGAAGAAACCTTGGGAGAAACCAGGCTCAGTTGGGGGGCCAATTCTCCTCTGGCCAGACGAAACCAGCAGTTCAATTCCAGGCTGCAGCAAAGTCAGATTGTGCAGAAGAATCATCTGTTCCCTTTCGAAAGGGAACTCCACGCTGCGTCCTCTAGAGGGCGCTAGGGGAACGCCTCCAGCGTGACGGGTGTATGAAGCATGAATGAAAAAACGACAATGAACATGACATTGGCAGGTGGTAGCCCATGACGTAAACAATAATGCGACTGCGGGTATAAAAAGGGCACCGTGGAACACATCATCCTCTTCTTTGTCTTCAGGAGATCCGTTTGTTTGAAGCGTGAGTAATGGCATCCTCTGGCAAGCACTTTAGGAAGTGTGTTTCCCCGTGTCCGCGTTTTTTGACACCGGATGATTCACACGATATGTGCGTTTTTTGTCTCGGAGAGGATCATGCGCGTTCTGCTCTCGAGGGAGCGGAATGCGCGGCTTGCGAGAGCTTTTCGATGAAAAAGCTCTGTTCACGCTTGTCCCTTTTCTCGAGGGAATTAGGACAAGCGTCGGCGCCCCGTGGTTCAGGACCTGCTGCAGCCGAGGCACAGCGGAGACTGAGATCGTGGGGCTCACAGGTCGAGCTGGCGGAGGATTTCGAACGAGGTATTTCTCTTTCTCAATCTTCTGCCGCCGACGAGGGCGATCAGTTGGATGTAGATGTTCTTTCTTTAGGATCATCTGATCCAGCTGATAGTGCTCGGACAAATGCAAGCCTAGAAGAGCAGGATGTGGTTGATGAGGATGAAGATAAAGCATTTGAACCCTCTCAGCCTGCCTGCCCTGCATATGCTGAATTGTTGGAGGTCATGACTCGTGCAACTGAGAGATTAAGTCTCTCTTGGAAGCACGAAAAGCCAAAGCCCGCTCGCGGCAGATTAGATGAGCGTTTTTTGGCTGGCCATGATCTCCCAATTCCGACGAGTCTTCCGTTTTTGCCAGACCTGCACACCGAGGTGGAAAGGTCTTGGAAAAACCCATATTCGGCTCGTGTTCATCTTTTTCACCGTGCAAATTATGCGAACGTGGAGGGATTGAGCGAGCACGGATATGCATCGATGGCTCCCATAGAAGAGACGTTGGCAAACTATCTTTCAATGGGAGAAACATCGATGTTAAAGACTCCGACCTTGCCGTCTAAGCCTCTGAGAATGACATCTAAGCTGAACGGCAGGGCATATGCAGCTGCGGGTCAGGCTGGTGGTGCTCTGCACACAATGGCTGTGTTGCAAGCCTACCAGGCTGATCTGCTTAAAGCCCTGGACGATGGAAAGGGCCTGTCCCCTGAAGCGGTGATCGAGCTGCGCCGCACTACAGATCTTTCTCTCCGTGCCACTAAACAAACAGCTGCCGCTATTGGTCGTGCAATGGCGGCAATGGTGGCCACGGAGAGACATCTGTGGGTTAATTTGGCTGACATCGGGGAGAAGGAGAAACATTTTCTTCTTGATTCGCCAGTCTCGCCCTCTGAATTATTTGGCACATCAGTTGAGGCTGTGGTCAATAAATTTAAAGAGGCGAGGGCACGGTCAGCTGCATATAGGAAATTGATACCGCGCCGTCCTGGGTTTGTGCCTAAAGCCTCGGGGGACCCTGGGCCGTCTGCATCTGTGGATTACAGGCAGGCTCAGCGGCGAAGTGTGGCAACTCGGGCTCCTCCTCCTCCCCCTGCTGGCAGGAGCAGGACTCAAAAAAGGAGAGACATGAGGAGGAAGAGGAAGGACTTGAGGGAGGTTATTGAAGCCAAACGCGTGGGTGGAACAGATCTGCCTCACGTTAAAGGAAAGAGATAATTTTCCTTTCTCCTTCCTATCCTAGCCCCCCCCCCCCACACACACACCATTGGGTTCTGAGGTATTCACCACGCTTCACATCGGGCCCTGAACTGAACCTATGATGTTTTAGCAGATTTGTGTAGCTTACACTTTCTGTTATACTGAGGTTCGGTGAAAGCCTGTATCTGGTAGTGTGGTAGTATAAGTTCTATGCAGTGACATTTGGTTTCGGCCCTTTGGTGGGCCACCTTGGTAAACTGTCATATAGCTGAGTAGGTTTGGTCTCCTCTCACTTAAGAGAGTCTTTCTGCTGAGGCCTCCGCTCATCAGAGCTCCAGTTAGGCAGTGTAATCAAGTGTTCGGCCCTCTGTGAGGCCGCCTTGATGAACAGTCTTATGTTGAGTAGGTTTGGCCTCCTCTCGCTTAAGAGAGTCATTCTGCTGAGGCCTCTGCTCATCAGAGCTCCAACTAGACTCAGAATCAAGCGTTCGGCCCTCTTTGAGGCCGCCTTGATAAACAGTCTTATGTTGAGTAGGTTTGGTCTCCTCTCGCTTAGAGAGTCATTCTGTTGAGGCCTCCGCTCACCTGAGCTCCAGCTAGACTTGGAATCAAGTGTTCGGCCCTCTGTGAGGCTGCCTTGATAAACAGTCTTATGTTGAGTAGGTTTGGCCTCCTCTCGCTTAAGAGAGTCATTCTGCTGAGGCTGCCGCTCATCAGAGCTCCAGTTAGCTTGAGTAGGTTTGGCCTCCTCTCGCTTAGAGAGTCATTCTGCTGAGGCCTCAGCTCACCTGAGCTCCAGCTAGACTTGGAATCAAGTGTTCGGCCCTCTGTGAGGCCGCCTTGATAAACAGTCTTATGTTGAGTAGGTTTGGCCTCTTCTCGCTTAAGAGAGTCATTCTGCTGAGGCCTCCACTCTTCAGAGCTCCAGCTAGATTTAGAATCAAGTGTTCGGCCCTCTTTGAGGCCGCCTTGATAAGCAGTCTTATGTTGAGTAGGTTTGGCCTCCTCTCGCTTAAGAGAGTCGTTCTGCTGAGGCCTCCACTCACCTGAGCTCCAGCTAGACTTGGAATCAAGTGTTCGGCCCTCTGTGAGGCCGCCTTGATAGACAGTGTTTATGTGGGGTAGGTTTGGCCTCCTCTCACTTAAGAGAGTCATTCTGCTGAGGCCTCCGCTCATCAGAGCTCCAGTTAGGTTGAGTAGGTTTGGCTTCCTCTCGCTTAGAGAGTCAATCTGCTGAGGCCTCCGCTCACCTGAGCTCCAGCTAGACTTGGAATCAAGTGTTCGGCCCTCTGTGAGGCCGCCTTGATAAACAGTCTTATGTCGAGTAGGTTTGGCCTCCTCTCGCTTGAGAGAGTCATTCTGCTGAGGCCTCCGCTCATCAGACCTCCAGTTACAGTAGGTAGAAACGACGTTTTGGATGTAGGTTGAGTAGGTTTGGCTTCCTCTCGCTTAGAGAGTCTTTCTGCTGAGGCCTCCGCTCATCTAAGCTCTAGTTAGTGTAATCAAGTGTTCGGCCCTCTTTGAGGCCGCCTTGATAAACAGTCTTAGTCTTATTTGGTTTGGGTTTTTCTTGCTTTAGATTGTGGTTGTGGTTAGGCCTCCACTCACCTGAGCTCCAGCTAGACTTGGAATCAAGTGTTCGGCCCTCTGTGAGGCCGCCTTGATAGACAGTCTTTATGTTGGGTAGGTTTGGCCTCCTCTCGCTTAAGAGAGTCATTCTGCTGAGGCCTCCGCTCATCAGAGCTCCAGTTAGGTTGAGTAGGTTTGGCTTCCTCTCGCTTAGAGAGTCAATCTGCTGAGGCCTCCGCTCACCTGAGCTCCAGCTAGACTTGGAATCAAGTGTTCGGCCCTCTGTGAGGCTGCCTTGATAAACAGTCTTATGTCGAGTAGGTTTGGAGTGCTCTAGTTTGGTAGAGTCATTCTGCTGAGGCCTCCGCTCATCAGAGCTCCAGTTAGGTTGAGCAGGTTTGGCTTCCTCTCACTTAGAGAGTCTTTCTGCTGAGGCCTCCGCTCATATAAGCTCTAGTTAGTGTAATCAAGTGTTCGGCCCTCTTTGAGGCCGCCTTGATAAACAGTCTTATGTTGAGTAGGTTTGGCCTCCTCTCATGTAAGAGAGTCGTTCTGCTGAAGCCTCCACTCTCCAGAGCTCCGCATAGGCAGTTTAAAGGTGCAGACTCTTTCCTCTGAGCCTTACTAATTGTCTAGTGTTGAGTGTAGCCAGGTCTCCTTTCGTTCCGAGAGTTGTTTGCTTGACCTCCACTCTGGAGCTCCAGACTTTGGTGGGTGAGCTAGTCTATGACGTTCCTTTGAGTCTGACTCAGGGAATCCAGTTGTTTGAGCTCGTCCCTCAGCATGGCGGCGTTGAGATATCGTTCCCCTAGCGCCCTCTAGAGGACGCAGCGTGGAGTTCCCTTTCGAAAGGGAACGTCTCAGGTTACACATGTAACCATGGTTCCCTGAGAATAGGGAACGAGACGCTGCGTCTCTCGGCCATGCTTCGGACACTCCCGCTTCCTTCAGACAAATAAGTGGATGATGTGTTCCACGGTGCCCTTTTTATACCCGCAGTCACATTGTTTACGTCATGGGCTACCACTTGCCAATGTCAAGTTCATTGTCGTTTTTTCATTCATACTTCAGACACGGGTCACGCTGAGGCGTTCCCCTAGCGCCCTCTAGAGGACGCAGCGTCTCGTTCCCTATTCTCAGGGAACCATGGTTACATGTGTAACCTGAGACGTTTCCTGTGGTCTTGTCCCAGTGGTCGTCTGAAACAAGGTCTTTACAGGGGATCTGTCTCTGGGGCTCTAGTCCTGGTCTCTGCTGTCTTTCAGGGCTGTAGAGGTCCTTTCTAGGTGCTGATCCACCATCTGGGCTGGATACATACTGGATCCGGGTGACTGCAGGGACCCTCTGACTTGGATACAGACTGGATCTAGTGGCTACGGTGACCTTGGAATAAGAGAGAAACAGACTAATATGAGCGTAGATGCCATTCTTCTTACGATGTAGCAAGTACACCGGGTGTTATGGGAAGTGTTCCCGGTTCCGGTTTACCTAATTAATGCAGCCTAAAAATCCTTTAATGGATTTGGATATTAGACGTGTATTAGTATGTTATGTGTAAGCCAGGTTAAAGAGATGGGTCTATAATCTAGATTTAAACTGCAAGAGTGTGTCTGCCTTCCGAACAATGTTAGGTAGGTTTTTCCAGAGTTTGGGCACTAAATAGGAGAAGGATCTGCCACCCGCAGTTGACTTTGATATTCTAGGTATTATCAAATTGCCAGAATTTTGAGAACGGAGCGGACGTGGAGGACTATAATATAACAAGAGGTCGTTCAAATACTGAGGTGCTAAACCATTCAGGGCTTTATAAGTAATAAGCAAGATTTTAAAATCTATACAATGTTTGATAGGGAGCCAGTGCAGTGTTGACAGGACCGGGCTAATATGATCATACTTCCTGGTTCTAGTAAGAACTCTAGCTGCTGCTTTTTGGACTAACGGGAGTTTGTTTACTAAGCGTGCAGAACAACCACCCAATAGAGCATTACAATAGTCTAACCTTGAGGTCATAAATGCATGGATTAACATTTCTGCATTTGACATTGAGAGCATAGGCCGTAATTTAGATATATTTTTGAGATGGAAAAATGCAGTTTTACAAATGCTAGAAACGTGGCTTTCTAAGGAAAGGTTGCTATCAAATAGCACACCTAGGTTCCTAACTGATGACGAAGAATTGACAGAGCAGCCATCAAGTCTTAGACAGCGTTCTAGGTTATTACATGCAGAGCTTTTAGGCCCTATAATTAACACCTCTGTTTTTTCAGAATTTAGCAGTAAGAAATTGCTCGTCATCCAGTTTTTTATATCGACTATGCAGTTATTTTTTCAAATTGGTATGTTTCGCCGGGCCGCGAAGAAATATAGAGCTGAGTATCATCAGCATAACAGTGAAAGCTAACATCATGTTTCCTGATGATATTTCCCACATGTAAAGTATCACATCAAAGTGTGAAGAGTAATGGCCCTAGTACTGAGCCTTGCGGTACTCCATATTGCACTTGTTAACGATATGATACCTCTTCATTCACTGCTACGAATTGATGGCGGTCATATAAGTACGATTTAAACCATGCTAATGCACTTCCATTAATGCCAACAAAGTGTTCTAATCTATGCAAAAGAATAGTGTGGTCAATAGTGTCGAACGCAGCACTAAGATCCAATAGCACTAATAGAGAGATACAACCACGATCAGATGATAAGAGCAGGTCATTTGTAACTCTAAGGAGAGCAGTCTCAGTACTATGATACGGTCTAAATCCTGACTGGAAATCCTCACAGATGCCAATTTTTCTCTAAGAAGGAATATATTTGTGAGGATACTACCTTTTCTAGTATCTTGGAAAGAAAAGGGAGATTCGAGATCGGTCTATAATTAACAAGTTCTTTGGGGTCAAGTTGTGGTTTTTTGATGAGAGGCTTAATAACAGCCAGTTTGAAGGTTTTGGGGACATACCCTAATAACAGTGAGGAATTAATAATAGTCAGAAGAGGATCTATGACTTCTGGAAGCACCTTTTAGGAGCTTAGATGGAATAGGGTCTAACATACATGTTGTTGGTTTAGATGATTTAACAAGTTTATACAATTCTTCCTCTCCTATAGTAGAGAATGAGTGGGAACTGTTCCTCAGGTGATCTATAGTGCACTGTCTGATGTGATACTGTAGCTGATGGCTGCATGGTTACAATTTTATCTCTAATAGTATCGACTTTAGAAGTAAAGTAGTTCATAAAGTCATTACTGCTGTGATGTTGAGAAATGTCAACACTTGTTAATGCTTTATTTTTCGTTAATTTAGCCACTGTATTGAATAAATCCCTGGGGTTATGTTTGTTTTCTTCTAAAAGAGACGAAAAGTAATCAGATTTAGCAGTTTTTAATGCTTTTCTGTAAGATAGGTTACTTTCCCTCCAAGCAATACGAAATACCTCCAGTTTTGTTTTCCTCCAGCTGCGCTCCATTTTCCAGGCTGCTCTCTTTAGGGTGCGAGTGTGCTCATTATACAACGGTTTCAGACTGTTTTCCTTAACCTTGCTTAAGCGTAAAGGAGAAACTGTATTTAGAATGCTAGAAAAGAGAGAGTCCATAGTTTCTGTTACATCGTCAAGTTGTTCTGAGGTTTTGGATATGCTAAGGAATTGGGATACATCAGGAAGATTACTTACAAAGCAGTCTTTTGTGGCAGAAGTGATGGTTCTACCATACTTGTAACAAGAAGTAGAATTTACAGTTTTAGCTTTATGAAGAATCACCAACAATTAAAACTTTATCTGCAGCCAGCACTAACTCGGATGTAAAATCAGCAAACTCTTTAATAAAGTCTGTATGGTGCCCTGGTGGCCTGTATACAGTAGCCAGCACAAACATCACAGGGGATTTATCATTAACATTTGTTTCTCTGGATAATGTTATATTAAGCACCAATACTTCAAACGAGTTATACTTGAAGCCTGCCCTCTGAGAAATCCTGAAAACATTGTTATAAATTGAAGCAAACACCTCCCCCTTTACCTTTTGGACGTGGCTCATGTTTATAACAGTAATCTTGGGGTGTAGACTCATTTAAAATAATGTAATCATCAGGTTTTAGCCAAGTTTCTGTCAAACAGAGTGCATCTAGATTATAATCAGTGATCATATTATTTACAAAAAGTGCTTTCATAGAAAGGGACCTGATATTCAATAAGCCAAGCTTTATCATTTGTTTATCCGTATTGCATCTGTTTTTTATTTGTTGAACCTCAATTAAATTGTTGCTCTTAAATTGGTTTGGACGTTTTTTGTATTTTCTAGCCCAGGAAACATACACAGTCTCTATAGTGTGATATCTAGGTGAAAGAGTCACTGTGTGCTGAGAATTAACTGACTTCTGTGACTGGAGGCGGCTAGCAGATGGTCGGTTTAGCCAGTCTGTCTGCTTCCTGACCTGGGCCCCAGTTAGTCAAGTACAAACTCTAAGACTATGTGCCATATTTCTAGAAAGAAGAGCGGCACCACCCCAGGAGAGATGAAGACCATCTCTTTTCAACAGGTCAGGTCTGCCCCAAAAGCTTGTCCAATTGTCTATGAAACCTATGTTATTCTGCGGGCACCACTTAGACATCCAGCCATTGAGTGATGACAATCTGCTATGTATCTCATCACCACAGTAAGCAGGGAGGGGACCACAGCATATTACAGTGTCTGACATAGTGCTTGCAAGTTCACACACCTCTTTAATGCTATTTTTAGTGATCTCCGACTGGCGAAGTCGAACATCATTAGCGCCGGCGTGAATAACAATCTTACTGTATTTATGTTTAGCATTAGCCAGCACTTTTAAATTTGCTAAGATGTCAGGCGCTCTGGCTCCCAGTAAACATTGGACTATGGTGGCTGGTGTCTCTATTTTCACATTCCGTACAATAGAATCGCCAATAACTAGAGCACTTTCATCAGGTTTCTCAGTGGGTGCATCACTGAGTGGGGAGAACCTGTTTAATATTTTGATCGGAACAGGAGAGTGGTGTTTAGACCCACGACTATGCCGCCTCACAGTCACCCAGTTGCCCTGCTGCAAAGGCACTGTTACCGGAACCAAACAATGTACAGGACTCCCTATAATGGAATTAATTGATACACCATTTTACTTTATGCAATATGTGGGTAAAATGGCCATAAATTAATATTCCCATTCAATGCAATGTATCTATACACTGTATCTAATTTGCATATTAATGTGTTCTTGGAGCAACATTTAGTGTAGAAGTGTAATAATTGGAGTAATAATTGGCAACATTTTAGTAATAATATCTAATATTACATAGGGATTTTGGTGTATAATTTATTTCCATATTCACTTGTTGTGTCTCCCAAAATGCCTGATAAACATGATTTAGGTCCTGATGTCATCTACAGTGGACATGTATGAAATCAATGCCCTGTTCTGTAACAGAAAGTCATTTTTTTTATTTGAAACCCCATAATGTTTTGACATAATGTCTGAGATGTTGGTTTATGAAATACAATTTGAAAATTATTCCAATTTAAATTATAATTACACAGATTTGAAAATTCCATTGGCTAATTACAGGGCCTAACGTTAACCCAACTGATGGAAATAATAATAACTAAACTTGTAACAGTTTTGTTGCAAAGCACAATATTATGGTGAAACTGTCCCCTGCGCCGCGCAGCGTTCTGCTCCCCTTGCCCCTTCTTACACAGCTTCTGTGCACAGCACCTTCTCAGCAAGCAGGGGCGCCAATTTGCCAATTCCCCACACAGTGAAATGATAGATAATAGAAAACTGCTTCGCGGAGGCGGCGCAGAGGATTATAATTTTTTTTTTTTAACTGCTTGTGGTGTGGCCCCCATGTATCATGAAAAACATGATAATGGCTGCCTGGTTCGCCCGTGACAAAAACCGCTACTGCCTATTAGCTTGTTCAGGTGTGTTTGATTACAGTTGGAGCTTAACTCTGCTGGAAAGTGGACCTCAAGGGCTAAAGTTGAGAACCTCTGCAGTATAGTTCAGCCAAAAAAGAAAATTCTGTCATCAGTTACTTACCCTCATGTAGTTCTAAACCCCTAAGACCGGGCCTTTATTCACATATAAAAACTGACTATGCACGTGCATAGAGCACATCAAAAATGGTAAACGACAGCTCAGCTGTGCTTGCTTGATGTATGAGAACGTCTCGGTTACGTATGGTAACCCTCATTCCCTGAAAGAGGGAACAGAGACGCCACGTCGGATGACCGACGAGTTAGGATATCACTAAGATAGGCCAATCTACTTCGAGTAGGGCTGCACGATTAATCGCATGCATTTGTCATGCGTGTCTCATCAGTAAAGCCGGTTCCGTGATTAGCGGTAAATGTCTGTCAGCTGTTTTCAAACGGGAGCGGCAGTTAATACACAGAGCCGTAGTTCACTGACAAGCTACGCAATATTCTGTTCATAATTGAGATTAATCGCATTTGATTATGAACACGATATTGTGTAGCTTGTTAGTGAACTACGGCTCTGTGTATTAACTGCCACTCCCGTTTGAAAACAGGTGACAGACATTTACCGCTAATCACGGAACCGGCTTTACTGATGAGACACGCATGACAAATGCATGCGATTAATTGTGCAGCCCTAACTTCGAGTGTAAACGAAATGAGCAAATGCACATTGGCATGTGATTATTGCATCCAGCTGCTGTTGATCACAGCGTGAGTATAAGTAGGCAGCAGGTGCACCGCATATTCAGGTTTTCGCTGAGGAGCTGAGCCGGTGACCCAGCCGCACAGTGGTGGTAAAGAAGCTGTGGCGACGGGATGTGACGTCAAGAGTGACCTCCGTCAGGGAACGAGGGTTACCATACGTAACCGAGATGTTCCCTTTCAGTCGGTCACTCTCGATGTCACGTCGGATCACCAACGAATTGGTATCCCTACCAAAGGGCCACAGCGACTGCCCCTTCCAGTGCCCTGTGAAAGCCACCTGCGCCCCTATTTTCTGGTGCAGGCCAGGGCTCAGGACAAGAAGACCAGCTACCGCTACAATGGCACTACCTACTCAGTAAGACTGAATAACACTGGGGAAACATACCCGCTCCACTTAAAACAGGGCTCTGTGGTAGCCCCAGCCTTCCCGAAGGAGGTTTCGGAAGCAATTACACATATGAACAACCGTTAGGTGCATATGGAAGATTGGAGGTGATTGTAACCATCTTAGAATTGGCAGAAGTCTGCTGGGGAAACACGGGCTCTGAGGCTATACCGTGGACTTTACACATATGGGATCCACTTAGGTCTCTACATATGGAACCCAGCCCTCTACCGGTTCTCGCAGATTTATAGAGTAATGGGCCTGGCGCCAGACGTGCCATTGGGTACAATGGGTACAATGAAGTAGGGTCTGTAAAATCTCCTCCTCATATCGGCTGGAGGAACCGACTCTATCACATCCTTCGCCAGCAGGACTGCAATCTCTGCACTCAAGACAGGGGCATCTGCTGCTTTCACTGAAGTAAATTGGACGCCCCTGAACTTGGGAGGGCGCTGGGCGAACTGAATCACATAGCCAAGCCTGATAGTTAGAAGAAGCCAACGAGACAGGCTGGGTAGAGCTTGCCAGGCTCCCAGATCCCACGCAAGTGGCACCAACGGAACTACAGGCGTACACACAGTGGGGCAGCGAGGAAGAATGCAGGCACTCGGCCCGGGCATCTCATTGCCGGTCTGAGGTGGAGGGTTCGTGGGTAGTACATTGGTTCGTCGTCCCGATCAGCCCACTGCTGCTCACTGGCAAGAGAGGAGGGTGAGTGTGATACGACACTGGATCGTCCACAACCCCCATTCCCTCTGGGGACCCAGAGATAGAGGAAATTGCTCTTTTGTCGAGTAAGTGAGTACCACTGATCACGACGTCAGTGGCAGGGAAAAAAGAAACAAAAGATTCTCCGCCCGGCCCTCCTCTGGGGGAGGGAGTGATGCGTTCACCATCGCCCGAAGAGCAGGTCCCTCCATCTCTGTGTTGCCCTTCTCAGGGCCGCTTGCTCTTGCGCTTGCTACCAGGTTTGGTGGGGGCCTGGACGGGTGGGGCGGTTGCCCTGCGGCGGGCTCCACTGCATTGCTTTGCTGGAGGCTGCTGCATTTGCTGCGTGGCAACAGGGGGCCACCCTCGGCAACGAGCAGGCTGAGGCGCTGCCACCAGCAGCCCGCCCTTATTACATGCCATTGGGACAAGATTGACTCAGTGATGGCCTCAGTCTGCTTTTGGGCAGCGGAGAACTGCTGGGCAAATTTTCCACCGTGACACCGAAAAGGCCGGTCTGGGACACGGGGGTGTTCAAGAATCGTGTCTTTGTCAGTTTCCCCCATGTCGTCCAGACACAGCCAGAGATGACGCTCCTGGAACACCATAGTGGACATTGCATGACCCAGAGACTGCGCCGTAACCTTCGTTGCTTGTAGTGCGAGGTCCATAGCAGTACAGAGTTTTTTTGGACACAATTGCATAGCATGATTAGTCCGCAAAAGCCACCTCAGCGTGCTTAATGCCCAGACATGTGAGGCAGCGATCGTGACCATCACCTGGCACCAGGTAACGACTGCATCCAGAAACGCACGGATGGAAAGGCATATTTAAAAAGATTTGTCTTTAAAAACATGTTCCACCCGTGAATGCTCTTTTAGAGAAATTGCTCTTTTAGTGTGCTGAAGCGCACAGGGGAGAAGGCTGCCTGCAACACACACAGTGGATAGTTCCACCTGCTGTGTGCATTGACTCATTTAGTTTACACTCGAAGTAGATTTGTCTATGTATGCGATATCCCAATTCGTCGGTCATCCGACATGATGTCGAGAGTGACCGACTGAAAGGGAGCTATAGTTTCAGTAAACACTGAATCATTGAACTATAATTGGTAATAACAGAACTTGAAATGATAGTTTTGCTATCAGTGCTTTTGGGAAAAGTACCCAAGATTGGTTTGAAATGCCATGTGCTTAAATATGCCTCATTAAATTGAGCACACAATCATCATTTTATAAACTGGATTAGCTGAGGCCGTTAAATCCACAAATCACCAAATATGGAATGCTCTTTGCCAAATTATTATTATAATTTTTTTGCCATTGTAGTTACAGTGTGTAACCACATTTTATTTATATGCATTTATTAATTCATAGTGTTTACCACCATCTAAATGTTAACGCATTTTAGAGTTGTGTCATTACTTTCATACATTCTCATTCCTCAACACGATACCATCAATAAATACATTTTTGGTTACCTTTCAAGTTTAATATTAAAATGGTAATTCTTCTTTAGACTCAATAATTATGTCATACTTCATACATACAAACTTTACATATAATATTACAATCTTTCCATTTTATGTATTTAATTATTTCATCTGTTATTAGGAGGATTTGAAAATCACCCATCATGCAGACAACAGCCTGAACAGCTTCTGTAAGTGGCAGAAAGGCATCAATATGAAGGATGATGATCATCCAGTCCATCATGATGTGGCTGTCCTCATTACTAGGTACACATGGCCTAATTGTCCCCAAAATTACATTGCTTTAAATATATATAATACATGTGTTAACCCTTTTCTATGACACAGAAAAGACATTTGTGCTGCCATCAATAAGCCTTGTGAGACATTGGGATTATCTCATGTGGCTGGAATGTGCCAACCTCATCGCAGCTGCAGCATCAATGAAGATACAGGCCTACCCCTCGCATTTACAATTGCACATGAGCTTGGCCACAAGTAAGTCCTATTAACACACATTATATATATACTGTAGAGCCAGTCTTGGTTTTTTAATGTTTCAGATTATTATAAATTAGCTATTACTTTTTAAACATTATTGATGGAATTGTATAGATTTATAATGATTATTAATGGAATTTCTGTGTATATACCTTTAGATTAAAAGTTTTAAGATCACAAGAAGCAAAAATGGACTCAAGTGTCCAAACATTTGGCTGTTTTGTACACATTTTGGTCACATTTTAGTTTGGGGACCAATTCTCAGTATTAACTAACTATTAGCTATGACTTTTGCCTCAAACTCCTAATTTCCTGCTGATTAATAGTAAGTAAAGTAGTTGTTAAGTTTAGGTATGGGGTAAGTCTAAGATATCTAAAATATGGTCATGCAAAATAACGCATCAATATGTGCTTTATAAGTACTAAGAAACTATATGCTAGGAATATGCATGCTAATAAGCAACTTAATAGTGAGAATTGGTCCTTAAAATAAAGTGTTACCAACATTTCTAGACCGCTCCCTCCTTCCTCAAATTTTTTGATAAAATTAAAAAAAAAAAAAAAAGTATTACAATTTAAAATTTTTCGTATTTGAATATTTCGTAAAATGTGATTTATTCCTGTGATGCAAAGCTGAATTTTCAGCAGTCATTACTCCAGTCTTCAGTGTCACATGATCCTTCTGAAATCATCAAACATTAATCTCTGGTTTAGATATAATACACACCCGTGCAACACACTTGACTGATTGAACCAAACTGATCACCTATGTTTTTTTTCTTGACCAAATTTTGAAAGTAATACAGATTCCTTCCTCAGCTAAAACTAGACACAGTGTTGAATATGTAAATTGCTAATTTTGTGTTGCTCTCACATCCAAGGTGTCTTTGATTAAACATGCATTAGTTCTGTGGAGTAACACACTCTTTACTGGAGGCAGTATAAGGTCATCACATACTGAATATTCTCTCTCATTATTCTTCAGTAGAAAGCTAAACTTTTTTGACAGAAGAATTGTGGAGATAGGGACTCTTTCTGGTACCAATTTATGACTATAAAGTTTTTTGCCAGCATCTCTCCAGTTATATTTTGTTCAGATCTGTGTGATTCATTGTGTATAGTTCCCTTCAAGATAATATGGAATCGTTTTTAAGAAATCAGTGTTTGTTCCAGACCATTATGTAAATGAAAGCAGCATGAATGTGACTTGTAAAGCCTAATGGATGGCTAGTGGTGCAGAAATGGGATTTTTTTTTCTTCACAGGAGCATACTATTAAATGACAGTCTGTTTGTTAGAAACCTTATTAGAGTCTTACTTAGACTTAGAGTTTGTTTGATCTCATGCCATTTGGTCTGCCGCACATGCCTTTTATAAATGTTTGTGGTCACACCACTTAGAAATATAAACAATTATATCCTGATAAACAGTCAAACACAGCGGGACTCAAAAAGGAAGCTTGACAGCTCAGTAAGGGTCTCTAGTGAGCTGTGTTTCTGAGACAGTCTTTGTAATATATTTGTAAATATTTATTTCCCCATTGAACATTTTAATAAATATTCTAAACAAGCTCTATCATCTGTTACACACTGTCTAAAAAGAAAATTAGTTTGATATGCCCGGCCACTCCTTTTGTAAGAATATGTGGAAAGTAATGCACTTATAATGCACACCTATTGAGCAAGCTGTGGTTTAAACCAGAAATGCAAAGTTCATAATTTTGTTCAAAATTCAGTTCATTTTTCATTTCATTTTCATTTCTCTGTGAATAGACTGTACTGTATGTGTTTCCATTTCTGTTTGTGGAATTTGTTCCATGTAAAGTTAACAGTAACACTTTATTTAATAACACTCTACAGTTACAACATTGAATACATTTAAACTACACTCTGACATCACACTGGAGACTTGTGAGGACACACAGGGACAAGGACATAGTGATGAATATGTAATAAGCTACTATATTAAGTTAAGATATTAAGCTAAACATAAATAAATTCTAGTTTTACTCTCTTACTCAACCACTACTCCTACCCTACATTTTTTTAGCCACAGATTGATTTGCTAGCTTTTGAGCCAATGTGAAACAGTCCAGCAGTGTCTTCTCATCCTCTCTCTGTCTGATTTGCTCTTATTCCACAGCTTTGGGATTCAGCATGATGGGAACGGCAATGACTGCGAGCCCATTGGGAAAAGACCTTTCGTCATGTCTCCACAGCTCCTGTATGGAACCCCTCCACCCAACTGGTCACGCTGCAGCCGTGAATACATCACCCGCTTCCTCGAGTGAGTAAAAAACTCATTCACTGATTTTTCTATTTTTTTTTTTAAATAGAGAGATGACAGGAAATGCTGTAAAGCAGGGGTTGTCAGTCCTAATCCTGGAGGGCCAACATTCTGGAGAGTTTAGTTCCAACCAGCTCCAACACACTTGCCTGGAAGTTTCTGGTCAGTCTGAAGATCTTGATTAGCTGGTTCAGTTGTCTTTAATAAGGGTTTGAGCTAAACTCTGCAGGACGGTGGCCCTCTAGGAGCAGGTTTGGACACCCTTGGTTAGGGTTGGGAATCATTAGAAATTTTCTGGTTGGATTTGATTTTAGTTTCATTAAAATAATTTTAAAAATTTTTGGTAAGTAGTGGTGAGGAATAATGAACTATACTCAACTACTCAATGTTTAATACTGTTTATTTTTTACTTTCAAAGGTTGGCAATGTCAAAATTCAACATATATAACAGTATACAGATCTTCATAAGTAGGGTTGGGTATAGTTAGAAATTTTCCAGTTCAGATTCTGGTTCCATTTAAATTATTTATGTTTTTTTTACTATTTTACTTTCATTGAATGTATTTACTTTCTGGAAGGTAGTAAGTAATGTTGAGTAATGCAAGTCTATCAATCAGCATAGTCTTCAAAGTTGATGTTTTTTTACACAATCAATTACATTTTGCTTTTCAAGCAGGAATAAGATGGTTGGCCAAATACTCCCTTGAGGGCTAATACACTTGTTCATTTCCCTAAATCAATGAAATATAAACTGTTATACTTATAACCATGTATACACACACTCCATAAAGCCCCTATTTTATAAATAATAATGCAGTCAGGACATGGTCAGTCCACATTTTTCCACCTGCAGACTAAATAATCTAACCCTCATACTTGCTTAACAATAGCAGTCTATTTATTTAATGGTCCAAGTTGAAGTCAGTATGTGTATTATTGACAATATGGGACAAATATAATGTAATTTAGTGGTGCCAGGTGCTGCGCGCTGCAGGTACATGTACAGTCAGACAAAAAATTGTGCAGTTGGTCGGTGCTCGTACAGTCGTGGAAAATGATGTGTTCGGCAGATAAAGACGCGACACAATGCACAAGACAATGTGCTCAGTAATTAAAGAGGCAGGGCGGCGTTTCTGTTATTTGGTTTGTGACATCCTTTACGGGAAACACCGGTGCAAGGCTGCTCACAGCACTTGGTCACGTGTTGCACCAGAACCGTTTTCGGAACCGAAACGTAGAAATTGCTCTCAGTTCCGGTTCTTTTCAAAAAACAGAACAGGTTCTGAACAAGAATCGGTTTTCGGTTCCTAACCCTACTCTTGGTAGAGAAAAAAAAATAAAAATAAATACATTTCAAAAAGTTGTGGAATTATTTGGAAAGTGTCTGTAGTCTGTATTTTTCTAGTTATGCTTGAGTAAATCTAAATTGCTCTTTGTAAGTTCCATCTTTTTATCTCTCTCTCTCTCTCTCTATATATATATATATATTGTGGCGTGGGGAAGAATCACTCGACAAGTTTTGGCTTAGTGCACAACAAAAGGCCCCGGAGGGTGGATTTTATTTACAAAAAAATGACAGGTGCAGGATGGCAAGCCGGTGCGTGGAGGCTGGTGCTCACGGTGCTCTTCAGTGCTCAGTCCAAGTGAAAGTGGGTGTCCAAACGTGCTCCAAAGGGGGTGGGCTGTCGGTCACTCACTGCTTTCTGGAGAGAAATGAGAGAAAGGGTTAGTCCCGCGTGCATTCGGCTCGAGATCAGTCTCTCCTCGTCTGCTCAGCATCTGCTGCTTAAGAGCAGTGTTCTAATGAGCTGCAGCGGTGGCCGATCAGCCGGCGGTGAGGACGTGCAGGTGTATGTTGTTGGTTGCCAGGGCGACGCTGATTCCTCCTAGGACGCTCGTCACATTCCCCCCCCCCCAAGCGTCGTTCTGGTCCTGTGAACAAACGGAGAAAGTAGGGTTGAAGTTAGGGGAGGGTGGGGAATGACCCCCGACAGACCTGCATAAAATGTCCAGATTCGTGAGAGGCCATCCGCATTTGCGTTGGCGGCCCCGGCCCGATGGCGCACTTCAAAGTGGAACTCCTGGAGCGCTAAGAACCAGCAAGTGACCCTGGCATTGGTGTCCTTGGCGCGGGCCATCCACTGTAGGGGCGCATGGTCGGTTACCAGGGTGCACTTGCATCCAAGGAGGTAGTACCGCAGCTCCAGGACTGCCCACTTGATGGCCAGGGCCTCCTTCTTCACCACAGCGTAGTTCCTCTCGGCCGGGGACAGCTTCCTGCTGATGTAGATGACCGGATGCTCCTCGCCTTCCTGGATTTGGGATAGGACTGCTCCCAGTCCTGTGTCGGAGGCATCCGTCTGCAACAGGAAGGGGCAGCTGAAGTCCGGAGCGCGAAGGACAGGAGCGGACGTGAGCGATGTCTTGACCTGGCCGAAGGCCTCTTCCGCCGATGGTGTCCAGGATACTTTCTCCGGCTGCCCCTTCCTGGTCAGGTCTGTCAGGGGGGGGGCTAAAGAGGAGAAGTTGGGGATAAAACATCGGTAATAACCCGCCAACCCCAAGAAGGCTCGTACCTGGGTCTTTGTCCGGGGCCTCGGGGCGGAGTGGATGGCCTCTACCTTTTTCTCCTGTGGCCGGATGAGACATTGGCCGACTTGGAAGCCCAGGTACTTGGCCTCAGAGAGGTCTAGGTGGCATTTTCAGGGGTTGGCGGTGAGTCCAGCCCGCCGGAGCTCCGAGAGCACCCTCCGCAGATGATCCAGATGTTCTTCCCATGCCTCGGAGTGGATCACGACGTCATCCAGGTAGCCAGCCGCGTATGCCTGGTGGGGCCGCAGGAGGATGTCCATCATTCGCTGGAATGTTGCGGGGGCCCCGTGTAGGCCGAAGGGAAGGGTACTGCCAATGGCCACTGGGGATTGAGAAGGCAGTCTTCGGCTTGGCGGCCTCGGAGAGCGGTACCTGCCAATAGCCCTTGGTAAGGTCCAGGGTACGGATGTACCGGGCCCTTCCTAGGCGGTCCAGCAGTTCGTCGACCCGAGGCATGGGGTCCCCGTCGAATTCGGAGACTTCGTTCAGGCGGCGGAAGTCGTTACAAAAGCGGAGGGTGCCATCCGGCTTTGGGACCATCAAAATGGGGCTGGACCATGGACTCCGGGATGGTTCTATTACCCCCAACTTCAGCATTTGTTGGACCTATTCCTCAATAGCCTGCCGAGCTTCCGGGACACGGTAGGGCCGTTGCCTGATGACGACTCCTGGGGGTGTCCTAATGTCGTGCTGTAGCACGTTGGTCTGCCCGGGCTGGGAGGAGAACACATCCTGGAACTGACTGACCAGGTGCTGCAGCTCCGTCTTCTGGGCCGCCGAGAGATGGGGATTGACATCCACAACCACAGGTTCGGTGAGGCTCAGGGCAGCTACTTGGTCCTGGGTCCCCACCCACTTCTTCAGGAGGTTGATGTGATAGAGTTGCTCCATCTGCCGCCGTCCCGGCTGTCTCAGCCGGTATGTGACTGGTCCCACCCTCTCCACCACCGAGTAGGGCCCTTTCCAGGAGGCCAGGAACTTGCAGGCGGAGCTGGGGACCAGGACCATGGTCTCCGGGTTGGAACTCCCGTGGTTGGGCTGCCCGGTTGTAGTGACGTTGCTGCGCTTGCTGGGCCCTGGTGAGGTGTTCCCGGACTAACGGCATCACTCGGTCGATCCGTTCCCTCATTTGTCGGACGTGCTCGATGATGGTGCGATGAGGGGCAGGCTGCTGCTCCCACGCTTCCCAGGCCACGTCCAAGAGCCCCCTTGGTTGATGGCCGAACAGGAGCTCGAAGGGGGTGAAGCCAGTTGAGGCCTGAGGAACTTTGCGGATCCATAAGAGCACGTAGGGGATCATGAGGTCCCAATCCCGCTTGTCCTCTGCTGCCATGCATCTGAGCATTTGCTTAAGGGTTTGGTTAAATCTCTCCACGAGCCCATCCGTCTGAGGGTGATAGACTGTGGTCCTCAACTGCTTCACCCGCAGCAGGCTGCAGAGGTCCGCCATTAGCCGGGACATGAACGGGGTCCCCTGGTCAGTCAGGATCTCCGAGGGGAGGCCGACTCGGCTGGCCAGCAGAAACAGCTCCTGGGCGATGGACTTCGCGGTGGCCTTCTGCAGGGGGACTGCTTCTGGGTACCGGGTGGCGTAGTCGACGATGACCAGGATGTGCTCATGCCCACGGGCAGACTTCGGCAATGGCCCTACTATGTCCATTCCAATCCGCTCGAAGGGCACCTCAATAAAAGGCAGCGGGATGAGCGGGCTGGGGGGGGAGGGGTCCTGGGCTACGTGGCCTGGCAGGTCGGGCAGGCTTGGCAGAACCGCTTTACTTCGGCCTCCAGGCCCGGCCAGTGGAAGCGGTCGCGGATGCGTTGGGTGGTGTTGGCTGCCGCGAGGTGACCTGCCATAGGGTGGGAATGGCCCAGCTCCAGGATGGTCTCGGTCTTGGCTCGAGGCACGACTAGCATTACTTTTTCTCCTCCCCCCTTCGCTGGGCGACACAGTACAGCAGGCCTTTCTCCACGACAAAATGTGGGAGAGGGTGGGGCCGGGGAAGGACGTCCTCTCCATCCACGACTCGCACTTGTGCCCAACAGTGCTTGAGTCGGTCGTCCTCCCGCTGTTCCCTGGCAAACGAGCCCCCTCCAGCCGCCTGTTGGTACACATCATAAAATAAGTTAGTAGGCTGGGAGGGGGACTCACCTTCTCTCCCACTGTCGGAGGCGAGCAGCGCCGGATGGCGGTGGGGTGCCCGAGGCCGTCTCCATCTTCGACGGTTCCCCTCGAGGCTGGCAGGCTGAGTAGCGGCAGTGAGCAGTCTGTCGAAGCCGGGCCAATCCCTCCCCAGCAGTACGGCCACCGGCAGGTCCTTCACCAGGCCAACCTCCACCGGCCAGGCGCCTTGGGGTGACGAAATGGTGATTCTTTGGGCCGGTACTTGGCGAGTGTCTCCATGTACACAGGTAATCGGGAGGAAGCTTTTCTGGCCGCTTCAAGGGGGGCACAACCGCGACTGGATGAGGGTGACCGCACTGCCTGAGTCCAGCAGGGCCCAGAAACGTTTCCCTTCCACCGTCACCTCTGCTTCGGGGGCTCCCGACGGTACGTGCTGGTGGACGATGCAGCCTGCCAGCCACGCTCGCGGGGGTGATGGTGATTCAGTGCTGGGCATGAGTTCATCCCGCGGTGGGGGAACCGTCGGCCTACTGACCAGTCGGGGTGCACCTTTGAGCGGGCGTCGCGCCTGGACCACCCTCCGGGGAAATGGCGGCGCTCGGTCTCCGGCCTCGCGGTGATGGACGGCATCCTCCAGCTCGTTCGCCTCCACGAGTTCCTGGATGTTGGCAGGGTTCCTCATTCCAACCGCTTGCCGATGGTTGCGGGGTAAAGCGCGGAGGAGGCGACCGACCACCACTCGCTCCGCTACCTGTGCTGCAGTGGGGCTTCCTTCCAGCAGCCAGTGTTGAGTGATGCGACTGAGCTCGGCTGCCTGGGCACGGGCTGGCACCTGGGCCTTGAATTCCCATTCCTGGAACTGTTGGGCCGCGCAGACGGGTGAGAGGCCGAGCCTCGCTAGGATCTCTCGCTTGACCTCGTTATAGTCTTCGGTGGCCGCAAAGGGAAGGGAGAAGTAAGCCCGTTGGGCTTCTCCGGAGAGGAGGGGTGCCAGCGCACGTGCCCACTCGTCCTCGGGCCACGCCTCGCGCTGAGCGGTATTTTCAAAGACCTGTAGGAAGGCTTCCACATCGTCATCCGCGGTCATTTTCGGTAACAGGCGGGTGGCTTGGGCGCGGGGATCAGGTAGCGGAACGCGCTGGGCGGCGGCGGTACCCTGCCCTGGCGAGTGGCGAGGTGTTCTACAATCTGCTGCTGGCGGATGCTCACTTCTGCGAGGCGCTGTAGAACCTCTTCCATCGTGGGGCCGAGCGTGCCTCCTTCCACGGGGGTGGGGCGTGCAAACATGGAAGAGGGAAAAAAAAAAAGGAAAAATTAAGGGCTGGGGCGGTGAACTTGCCGGTGATTTTTCACCGATCTGCCCGCATTCTCCACCACTGTGGTGTGGGGAAGAATCACTCGACAAGTTTTGGCTTAGTGCACAACAAAAGGCCCCGGAGGGTGGATTTTATTTACAAAAAAATGACAGGTGCAGGATGGCAAGCCGGTGCGTGGAGGCTGGTGCTCACGGTGCTCTTCAGTGCTCAGTCCAAGTGAAAGTGGGTGTCCAAACGTGCTCCAAAGGGGGTGGGCTGTCGGTCACTCGCTGCTTTCTGGAGAGAAATGAGAGAAAGGGTTAGTCCCGCGTGCATTCGGCTCGAGATCAGTCTCTCCTCATCTGCTCAGCATCTGCTGCTTAAGAGCAGTGTTCTAATGAGCTGCAGCGGTGGCCGATCAGCCGGCGGTGAGGACGTGCAGGTGTATGTCGTTGGTTGCCAGGGCGACGCTGATTCCTCCTATGACGCTCGTCAAAATATATATATATATATATATATATATATATATATATATATATATATATATATATATATATATATATATATATATTAAATCCTTATATAATAAAATCAACCACTGCAAAATTCATGGAAATTCATTTGTCAAAACCTGTTAAAATCCCTGTAGAGAAGAACTTGCCCAAAATCTGATTCAAACTTGAGTTGCCTGAATGAACAGCATAGCTCTATGTCAGTCAGAGCACATGTGCTAACCGCTAGGCCCCATCTCTCATTTATCAGCTCTGTTTTTTTATATATAATATTTTTGTTATTTCATTTTTACCTTTTGCATAAAATGGACTGATGGCCAATTTCGCCTGAATGCATAAATTGGTGTAATCTTTGTACTCTGTGATTTTTACGCTTAAGGGGAGTTAATGGAGTTCATTGGAAAGCTTCTTGGCAGCAACTGCCACTGGGCACTTTATCAGTCTCTTACCCTCTCAACAAGCTGACTCTATCCTTCTTGACCTTTGCATGTGTGTGTTTGCCAAATGCAGTGTGAATGGCAGAGATTTCCCAAGAAGGAACAAAGCTGTGTTGATTCTTCTGTCATAGTTAAAGTAGTTTTGTTGCCTGCCATATGGAGCCCATTAGACAAGGCTTGCTTGCTGCAGCTTGTCCTGAAATGTGGGGAAATGTTAAACACAACTGGCAGGGCCCAAACACAGGATGGGGCTATGTTGCGATATCTAGGCCAAGCAGATTAATCAGGAAGTAATTAGTCTATCTTAATGTCTTTGATGTTTCAATTGTTAGGCCTACTCTTCTACCATTAATCTGTGTTTAAAACTCTTTGGCAGATGAGAGACATTTCTTTGTATACTGTATGTCTCTGATATCACCGTTTGAATAGCTGGAGTGGCAGCAAGATGTAAAAGGACTAAATGTTACCAGCTAAATGTGATTGGCCAATTTATTGCATTTTGACAGTTGCTATACACTGAAAAAAACAAGTCAATACTGATATATTTTGAAATATGAATATTCATGAATAAGACTGCCTTTCTGCAAATGCTCAAGCTTATATAATATGATTTACTCAAGTATTTACTGAAACTTACATTGAACCAGAATACAATCTTCCTTTAATTAATATAGTAAAATATTCAGATGTTCTGCCTTAAGGTTTATATGTTAGTTTTTGTGTTTTAAAATTCATGAAACATTAAATTGCACTTGTCCTCTTTGCCTGGAGGGTTTTGCACCGTTCAGAACTATCCAATTTCTGAATTTGAATCATGGTGGCAAAAACGGATGCATAAATGTAAGGGCACAGAATTTAAATAAATGAATAAAACTGATTTTTTTTTACTAGAAAATTAATATTTGTTAAACTTGAATGTTGAATTAAAACTAAATAGAATTATTAAAAATGAAAGCTTTTTATTGGATTTGTAGGCCTTATACACAGAAGTCTATAAACACTTTGTTTACCAGAATGCCTTTACCTGTGTTAAATTCAGTAAATTCCGCATCTTGTCATTGCAATTCAAACTCTGCAACCTGTTAGTCCCTTTCATGTAAGTTTTGGAAGGGCCTGTAAATGTTTTCGACTTTTAGATGTAAAAGTCAATAGACACTGCTGCTCAGCCTGGTTGTTTTTTAAATATGGACAGTGTTACAGAGAATTTGTGTAATGTTCGGAGAGAGCTAACTAGGAACTAAGTGCAAGGAGTAGTTTAATCAAGAAACAGATTAACATCCACAGAAACACAGGGAACAAGGCAAACAAGGAACTCCAAGACACATTGACTGACACAGCACAAGTGAAACACTAGGACTATATATACAGCACACAGGGACTAACAAGCTTAATTAGATAACAGTGGGTGTGGTTAGTTAGTGAACTGTCATTACAACTACTGAGAGTAACTATGGCAACTAACAAGGGCAAGGCACACACACACACACACACACACACAGGGACTAGACATGGGGAGTGAACACACACGTGGAACAAATAGCAAACATGGAATCCATACAGGAATGTGACAGTTTGAGGGAAGGATAATGTGGTTTGGGAGGCTTAAAGATAGATGGCATGTGTCCAGAAAGGACCTATCCTTGTAGTTTGAACAGTTTAGTCTTATTCACCCAGACCAAAACAATCGTGGCCTTTTAAAGGGATATCTGCAGTCGCATGTATCCAATTTCCCTGTGTCAGTTTTAGCTGCTGAGTGTTTTCAGCTGAATTATTTGAGCTACATTGCATAAACTGAATCAAAGCCTTAAATGCTGTTCGCTTTGACATGGTGATTTGTTGCTTAGAATTAAGTTGAAATTGGACCACAATTGCATCGTTATATTTTGGCTGAAAGGTTTCCTGTATAGTTAAGTTGTTATTTTCTTGTACTTCATAGAACGGCCTCTGACAAAAATGAAATTAAAGACATATTTAGTATGGCTAACTTTCCCTTAATGGAAAGTTTTTGGGAGCATTTTCAGCAATCTGCACTGCAGGTTTTGAAGGCTTATATAATAATTTCAGATTGGTCAAATTAAATGGCACTCAGTTTCTTAGGTGGAATTGTTTCCACTATTAAATCTGCAACCTATGCATATTAATGTGAAAAATGTTTTACTTTTCCAGGAATGCCAGCTGTTGAACAGGCCTGCAGTGAAATTAAGCAATATCAAATTATTACTGTCTGACCAACTGAGATTTTGATATGGAGACAAAGGTTGATTTCTCAAAGTATTAAAGCATACAGTGAGTCTAGATAAGCACTGTTTGTAGTCTGCTTTTGCGTTCTGATAAAGCTCTTGGACCTAGAAACAGTAATGCATGATGTCAGACTTGAAAGCAGATAGTGTTATTGAAGCTCAATTAGTTCTACCTAAAGAAAATCGAAGTTTATATACTTTAAACCTGAAAATTATATCATTGGACAAACTTAAGGACATTTTGTCTCTGTATACCAAATACTATTTGATATAAAGAAGAACTTTCCACCCACACTGTGAAATTACATTCATGCAAATATATGCACTATTTTATAAGAGTGCTGACCCAAAGGCACAATGAAATCAGAATAACAAAGAAACAGTGTTATCAAAGGAATCAAACTGTTTGCTGAGTGCTTTTCAGGAAGTTCCTGTAGGGTATCCTATATCTCTTCTACATTGCTGGCTCTTTTATTACTGGGGAAGTCCTAACAATAATGTGTTTTTGAGGTAGCCTAAATTTGCCTTACATATTACATACATACATTAGATACATATTACAGTATGCTACAGTGGGTTTAGAAAATAACCCCCACCCTTAAAATAATCATTTTTGTTGCTTTGCAGCCTGAAATGAAGATGGACACAGTTTTTGTTTTATCCAGCTGTATTTAATAACAATAACATCCAAGTAAAAAAGATATAACACCAACATGTCAGAAAAAAAAGAAAGAAAAAAACAACAACAACAGAATCACTGAGTTGGAAAAAGGATCACCCCCTTCTGTCAGTATTTTGTTGAACCAACTTTTGCTTTAATTACAGCCTTTAGTTTGCTGGGATATGTCTCTACTAACTTTGCACATCTAGACTTTGCAATGTTTGCCCACTCTTCTTTGCAGAACTGCTCAAGTTCAGTTAAATTTGATGGTGTACGTTTGTGGACTGCAGTCTTGCAGTCAAGTCATTCCGCAGATTTTCAGTGGGGTTTAAGTCTGGGCTCTGACTAGGCAATGCAAGGACATTCACCTTTTCCTCCTTCAACCACTGTGTGGTCAGTTTTGCTGTGTGCTTCTGTGTTGTACCAAATACCTTCCACTTCTTAATAATAGACTTCACTGTGCTTCTAGGCATTGATAAAGCCTTTGAATTTTTTTTGTATCCATCTCCTGACTTGTGCCTGTCCACAACTTTATCCCGGATATGCTCCAGGAAAGCTCTTTTCATCCTGAGCTTCTGACATGTTGGTGTTATATCTTTCAGTTGGATGTTATAAGTTGCTCTGGGTAAATCTAGCTGGATAAAACAAAAACTGTGTCTGCCTTCATCTCAGGCTGCAAAGCAACAAAATGTGTTTATTTTAAAGGGGGGTGATTCTTTTCTATACCCACTGTACACTACCTGGCCAAAAAAAAGGTCGCCATTTGGATTTAGATAATTAAATACTGAAGAGTCTAGGATTGGATCATTGTTACAGTGACTAATATGTTATATATATATATATATATATATATATATATATATATATATATATATATATATATATTGCAACAATTTTTTAACCCTAACTAATGCAGTGTGTAGCTTTTTATTTCTTTATTTATTTCATATTCCAGGATAACAATGCTGAGATGCACTAGGCTCAATTTGTGAAATAGTAGTTCAATAAGCATGAGGAATCATTTTCCCACATGAATTGGCCACCACAAATACCAACTCACTGATTACCACAAACCTTAGAAAATCATGTTGATTAATTTAAATACTCTCCCATAAATTTTGCGTCTGAAAGGGAAACTCCTTTAAATGCATGCAATAAGGTTGGCCACAAAATCCACGTCATTTCATTGCTAATTTTTATTTCACGTCTTTAGTAAATCCTGAAATAGTTTTTTTTTTATAGATTTTTTTTTATGCCAAAGGACAGTTTGTAATGGTGCAAACTTAATAAATCCAACATCTAAACTGTAAGTAATATACAACAAGATCTAAAAGGCTGTCCAGTTATGATACTTTAATATTGCAACCTTTTTTTAAGTACTAATCTGAGAATGAATTGCACCAAAATCAGAAACCTTTGACTGAGTATTTCTTGCATGTGGTGTGTTTTTGTCATGTTCCTCACAGTCGAGGCTGGGGCTGGTGTCTGGATGACCCTCCTGTCAGAAACGATCTGGAGATGGACTCTGCTCCCCCTGGCGTCCTGTACAGTGCTGCTCATCAATGCAAGTTCCAGTACGGATCCAGCTCACTGCTCTGTGACGATGTAGATGTAAGATTTTCCATTGAACCCCAGAATACCTCAATTCAACATAATTTAAAGGTTATTTTAAAGTGACCAAATTAAGTTGTCAAAGTGATTTTATATGGTTTGCATATTTATGTTCTATTATATTTTAATATAGTTGCCATGTGTGTGATTAGTGTGTTCACACTGAAAATTCTAAAAAGAAAATGTGTACTTCAAATGCCAAGATGATGCACAACACATTTTTTTGTGTGTGTAAATAATAAATAACTTGATAGAATAAATCAGACAATCAATGTTTTCCCATTTTTTCAGCGTGCTTAATCAGTATATTTAATTGGCAATGCCTGCACCCCAGCTTCCAAAACACAACAGTCAGCCATGCTGGTCTTTTCAACAAAGAGATTGGGTGAGATGCTGTTCTGAATTGTATCTAATTAGGAAACTAATCCATTAAGCAATTAATGTAATTCCAGCCCCATGGGCTGCTTTAAATTTCTCACTGTTAAATTGTGAACAGTACAACAAAAACCTCTATTAGTTCAAGTGTCTGGTAAGACATAGACCACACACACACTTTTCCATCACAGAGGAAGTCTCAATTTCTACTTAAATCAGTACCATCTGATTCCCAGCTGTTTTAGTGGGAAAATCACATTATTAGTATGTATAGCAGGGTTTATGTTCCAACTAAAAGAACTACTTTGTAAACCATTTAACATAAAGAGCTATTTACCTTGAAATCGCAATTTTTCACCTAAGCTAGCTGAACAATGAAGGTAAAAGCCATCATATCCCATTAATATTTGGCATCCTGCAGAATTAAAATAGGGAAAATGGCATCAGATTGCAGAATTGTTGTTGGTGATATCAAATCACATCAGTAATGTGCTCTGTGCTTTCTGCAGCAGCTGTTGGCAGATACTGAGCATCTTTCAATTACTGGCCAAATGTCACAGACACAGCAAAAGAGTTGGCACTCTGTCGTTCGGACACAGATAAAGCCAGACTTCGCTTTCCTTATCAGAGCTGTTACAGTTCAAGAAATGACACACCAGAAGAAATTGCAGAGGTTTAGAAATGCAGTGAATGTTTGTATTTGGTGCACAACACACAAGCTTTGCCATTTCCCAAAAGTTTAGGAGAACATTAAACAATTTACAGGACACAACTCCATGCATTTCAAGATTCCAGAGGAGACCTCAAATAAAGCACATGTAGTTTCCTAACTTCTCAATGTGTCATTTAGAATGTCAGTGATGTGAAATTCATTTGTTATGTCCATATCTATTTATATATTTAAAAAGCACATTAAAATATAATAATAATAATATGTTCTGTGATGAAAATATTTTCCATCTTTGGACAGCATTTAAAAAAGAGCTAAAAGTCTTGAAAAAAATATTATACTTTTAAAAGTATATTGTCTTTAAAAATGACTTCTATTTAAATATTACTTATACTTTTGTCTGTCAAATACATTTCCTCAAATGTACATCATTCTCAATAGCATAAACCCAGCCCATCATCTCTGGACTCTCAGATTTAGCTCCAATATTTAAATGCAAAAATACTAATTGGCCATATTTTTCTGTATTCAGATCATGAAAGTATTAAGCATGCAGCCAAATCAATAATTTTTGTTTATCTATGAAATAACTTCTAAATTGATTACCTAATTAATTTTGTTATTATATGAAATTCCTAAACGCAGTTTGAAATTGAATTCTAATCTTTGAATTTACTGCTGGAGCTTGAGCAGCACTCACCTTGCTCCAACATCAGCTGCTTCAACATCCTGCTGCCTCACCAGCACCACCAACATAATTTAAGTATCCATCCAAACTTAATTTTCAAGCACTAGCATTCCCTGGGGGTATCAAAACTCAAGTTGAAGCTGCTTTCTTAAGCCCCTCCACTGCAAACAGTAAGCCAAATAAGTTTAACATCAACAGCTTAAAAATTGCCTACTGGAAACATAATTTTCTTATGATACGTAGAGATATAGTGAGTATTTTTGCCTAAAATAAAAAAATGTTTTGTTTTTTTATACACCTTTTTTTTCGTGTAAACTAATATTTTGAAAATACGAACACTTGTTTCCGAAAATGTTATTTAACAGTTACACCACTTGATGCTTAACATAACTTTTATTTAAAAGGTGTAAAACAATTTAACACAACATAAATACAGATAAGTTGATGTCTTACAGTTCAGACTTTTTTATCTTTCATTTCTGAGAAAAAGTCAGAATTGAGAGATATGAACTCGCAGTTGCGTGAAAGAAAGTCCAAATTCTCAGTTTAGATTTCACATTTTTTACTCAAAATTGTAAGTTTCTATAAAGTTTTTTTCCTCAGAATTACAATAAAAAAGGTCCAAACTTTGAAATATAAGACTGAATTGTGAGATTAAAAAAAATCACATTTACCATTTTTATTTTTTTCATTCAGTGACAAAAATGGGCTTCCATAGATAAGGACTAAAGACACTTCTAAAACATTTATAATATTATTTTATGTAGCTTTGAACTATTCTGAATTATTATTAAATGTTTCTACCCTTCAGAATATCTGCAGCACCCTGTGGTGCACAGTGGGCTCAACCTGCCACTCGAGGCTGGATGGCGCTGTGGATGGGACCAAGTGCGGTGAGGGCAAGGCAAGCCAAGCTTTCTGTGGGCTTTTTATTTCACATCTCAGTTCTCCTTTATAATGCCTTGTACTCTGACCAACTAAAAGTCTTGGTTGGAATTTTTTTTTCTTCTTCTTTTTTGGTCAGTGGTGTTTTGACGGGGAGTGTGTAGAGATGGGCTTCCAGCCTAAAAGCATAAATGGTGGCTGGGATACATGGAGCGAGTGGTCCGAGTGCACCAGGACATGCGGTGTAGGCGTTCAGAATGCCCAGAGGGACTGCGTCAACCCTGTGTGAGCTTCCAGGTTTCCTCCATTTCCAGTTTCAGAAAATCAAATACTGTACACACAAAAAATTTGTGCTCACTCTCTTACCATAACAAACCACAAACCATGAGAATAGCTATTTTTATCGTAGTTTGTATGGGAAAAGACTAGCAGGTTTATGGTTGATAAGAAAATTAATGCATTTATTTCTCACCAGCATGTCGGAATAAAAAATAAAATCTTACAAAAAAAATTATTGGGATACCTGTCTAGACACAATCATCAGTGGTGAATGCATGGCAGTGGGTTCTTTTGATGAGCAACTATCTAGAAACCCTTAGCAACTGCATAGCAACAGTAGTCTCCAGTGGGGTCCGCAAATTAACAAAACTCCAAGGTAGTGTAAAAAGAATCTTTACAGCTACAGTAGTTTAATCTGGTTTACTTTGATAAACACAAACCATGAGAATAGCTTCTTTTTTATCATAGATTGTAGGCTAGCATTTGATGAGGAAGTGATTGCATTTATTTCTCACCACCATGTCAACATAATGTGTTTGGGGTTTTTATACATGTAATTATCATTTATTTTATATTTTCAATCATTCTAATGGCATTCTAGGGTCTCTGTGGTTCCAACTAATTTTTAAATGGTGAGAAATTCAGAACCCATACAATATCAGAGAGCCTCACTAGACCAATAAAAAAGTCATTGTCTCTAGTCCAAATGTTCAGAGTTTATGAAGTATAATAACCATTTCATTATATTTGGCTTGGACTATGATTCTCTATCCTGGCAGATGGTTTGCACCCCAAGCAAGTTTTCGACGATGGAAATGGTTATAGAACCAGGTTGTGGCCCACTTGTGAATGCTTCTCTAAGATGTTGTAATTGATGGAAAACATGTGCAACATCTGTGTCATATTTCAGAAGAACTTTTTATGGATGTGGGAAAAAAGATCTACCACTATTTGATTCTACTCCACTTCCACTATGTACTTAGTAAATAGCGTTTTTTTCCTAGAGTTTTTCAACTGAAACCCAAACATTCTATCAAATTCATACATGTTGTAAAAGCACCATTTGTTTACCCATGTTTTACCCCGTTGCCTGTTTCTGCCTTATTATGGCAAGTCTTGCAGTCAAGTCAATTTTGGCTAGCACTTCTGTTACTGAATCTGAATTATTTTCCTATGTAACAAGTCAGCCATGATCCCACACCGGTTAAACACCCTCTGGCTCAGCCTGCTATAGTACACATCAAACTCCCGCTATTGGTTCAGCTGGAAAGAGATTGATGGATCTGAGCGGACTGCTCTAAATGCATTGATGGTGCCTGGGAATCTCCATGTTTACACTTTTGAAGAAGATAAACCCACAAATGGCATACTTCTAGTAGTCAGTGAACAATAAACTGGGTTAAGAGAATGTATTTTGACAAAAAATTATCTTACAAACTTCACTTTTAACTGTGTGATTTGATGCTAAAAAGTACTTTCTCTTGTCCCACTTGAATGTACAGGGACAGCTACTATATGAGTTAGCCATTTGTGGGTGGATTTTGCCAAGAAGGTAACCAAGTCATGCTTTAAAAACACATATCAATTTCAGGCTCAACCAATGGTATGAGTTTGGGACATGACAAAACAAAACAAAATAAAATAAAAATAGCATAACTTAATTGCATTTGGAGCCAGTAGCTGCTTTGTCAAGGTGATCTAGTCATGGCAAAGATTTCTTTCTATACCAGTTTTTAAGCTTAAGACTTGCTAGTGGATAATATTTGTATTATTATTAATTGTATTATTATTTTTGTGCTTATGTATACATAAACATGTTGTATATACAGATTTTAAGGGACTTAAGGACATTTTAAATATTTCATGCATTTGTTTTTTAGACCCAAGTATGGAGGTAAATACTGTCTCGGAGAGCGCCGCAGATATCGAACCTGTAACCGTGACCCCTGCCCTGCGGACCACAGCTTCAGACACATCCAGTGCAGCCGCTTTAACACAATCCCTTATAAGGGAAAGTTTTATAAATGGATACATGTGAATAACAGAGGTGTGCATAATGGCACTACATGTGCCACTCACGTAGTGTGCTGGGGCAAGAATGAGAGTTTTAGTGTCCTAGCACTCTTTAAATATAGATGTCACAGAAGGGTTATGTTTGTGTCATTTCAGTTCATCCGTGTGAGCTGCACTGTAGACCTGTGAATGAGCACTTTTCTGAGAGGATGCTGGACACTGTCGTAGATGGAACACAGTGCTATGAGGGAAGTGAGAGCCGCGACATTTGCATTAACGGAATTTGTAAGGTTGGTAATGGCTTTGACCTCTTTGGTTAGTCTCAGACAGTCTGTGTTAATTTCTACTTGTCATTTTTCATTGATGGTCTGTCAGCTTGAGGGTCAGTTTATTGTGAAATAATTCCACAAGAGTCTCACAAAAACAGTGGGGTGTGAATTCATGAGAATGTCTCCAAAAACAATCTTGCACTCTCTTCTTCTCAAACTTAATCCAAATAAATATTTGAATGAGTCCTTGTATGACCCCAGGCTGAAACTTACACAAAGTATTGTTAAATGCAGAGGATGAAGCTATTGTTTTGAATGCAGTTTTGTTCTTTCATACAATAATTAAGTTAAATATTTAGTAGACTACAAACATTTTCAGTTTCACTGAACCAACCCATAACCCTGTGAAACTACTGTAGACAGTAAAACTGTGGAAATTTCTTGAGGAGAATTGTTACTTTTCTAAGCAGTTAAAATTACTTACATTGATCACCTAACAGATGATACAAAAGGGAAAACCATCATACATTGTAATGGAGGGAGGGAATATCGTAGACACTTTGTGGTTAGTTCTTTTGACTTGGAATAGTACGTTCCCCTATGGCATCAGTGAGCTCCAGACACCACACGTTTGGATGACAGTTCATTGTTTGGCCATTCATTTTAACCATCCAAGTGCATACACACAGTAATGAGTAGTGGGACACACACACCATGATCACACACCCGGAGCAGTGGGCAGCCATTTTTGCTGAGGCACCCGGGAGCACTTGGGGGTTCAGTGCCTTGCGGGTGTATGTATTATTATTATTATTTATTTATTTATTTTCTTTACCCACTGCCACCACCATTTTGACTTGAATGACTGTGGTGAGGGTAGAAGAGGGTACTGAATTGTGGATAATGAGGGTGGAAGAAAGCACTATTCATTCACTAGCCTCATTTACATTTCCTGCCGGTAGTGAGATTCGAACCATTGACCTTCAAGTTGCAAGTCCAACACTCTATCCATTAGGCCACAACTGCCATGTGCCCTAGAGTACATGTATCAAGCGCTCTTGTTTGCAATGATCTTCTTCCTTAGGTTATGCCTCAGCTTCTGGTCTGCCTCAACCACCTGCAGAGTATTCTGATAATGCTGTTCTGATCTGGCTGCATCAAGGTAATCAGCACTCAGCTTGACGCCATGCTCTCCACAGTAATTCACAACAAAATGGGCAGACTGGATACCCAAGATGTGGTATTCAAGAAATTTGAAGAATCAGGAGGGCTCAAGGACAGAAAAAGGACTGGAAAGGCCAAGAAAACTGTAAAAATCTAATGAGAATTTTCTTAGAGTTTCTTCTTTGAAAGAGTGGTAGAAGACCATCAAGGACCTTGCTCAGCATCTGGCAGTTTCATTTGGATGCCAGATTGACCCTTCTACAGTCTGAAGAAGCTTGATCAGGAATGGTCTTTATGAAAGGGTAGCAGCAAAGAAACCACTTTTTCGGAAGAGGGGTGAAAAGGCTAAGATATTCTAAAGCTCACAAAGATTGGAATGAAGATGACTGGAAAAAAAATTATTATGAAGTGACAAATCCAAGTTTGATATTTTTAGACCTAATCGTCAACAGTATGTGAGAAGAAGAGTTGGAGAGAGATGGAAGAATGAGTGCTTGCAACCATCTATATATAGGGCTGGGTATCGTTCAAAAAATGTTAATATCGGTACCGATACCTTGACTTCAATATTGGTTCCTGAACGATACTTTTTCTTTACCAATTTTATGAAATCCATTTTAACAAGATTACATTACACATTACCTCATAAAACTTTTTTTTTTCAGTTTGTTGAGGTTTTTACAGACTAAAAGACTCATCTCCTGAGCCACTGCACAAAGGAACAAATTGTAACCAACACAATAAATCAGTGTAAATAGTTTTAATAAAGCTCAAATGGTTTTCAGTGCAAAATGAACAGTTTTAAGTCAGCATGTGAGGAGCACTGCTGCATGCTGAAGATCTTTAGATCACTCAGCAGTTCTTCAAAAAATGAGCACATTCGCTTTTTCAGGAGACAGACAAGCCCTCTCTTCACTGATGATGTCCTCATGACTAATTTCCCTAGGCTACATTTACACTAGTGCGTTTTAATTTTAAAACACATAGCTTATACGCAATCATCTTTCTATTCACTTTCCACTGATTAAGATCGCAATCAGAGGTTATTACAAACACTCAATGGTAGTTTAAAGTGAATTTTGAGTAAAAGCGTAGTATAAATCTTATGAATTGTCTTATGTACAGTAGCATGATGCTACATTGTGAATGGTCACGTAACACGCATTTTCCTTGATGTCTCACCAGAGCCAATCATTAGCACATGATTTAGGCACACCACACATGCTGAATGCTTACTGGCTCACTGATGTTGACGAGATTAACCCCTTAGGTATCGAAATTTGGTCCCGGACGACAAGACATTTTTCGATACTACATAGTATCAATGCAATTCGGTTGGCGCCAAAAAAAAATATAAAACACGATACCCAGCCCTATCTGTATAACATGGAGGAGGATCTGTTTGGGGTTGCATTTCTGCTTGTGGTGTTGGTGATATTGTACTGACTTCTGCCTGAGAAAGCCATTTTGTTATGAAAATGTCTTGGTTACTTGGGTAACCCTTGTTCCCTGAAGGAGGAAACAGAGACGTCACGTCGGGACTGATGAATTGGGAACCCTGCCAGAGAGACCAATCTACTTTGAGTATAACTAAACGAGCCTATGCAAATTGGCATGTGATATTTGCATCTGACTGCCATGCACTGCAACGTGAGTAAAAATAGGCAGCAGGTGCAATGCATATTCAGGTTTTCGCTGAGGAGCCCAGACGGCAACCTGGCCGCTCAGTGGTGGTACAACAACTGTGGCGACAGGATGTGAAGTCTCCATTCCCTTCTTCAGGGAATGAGGGTTACCCAAGGAACCCAAGACGCTCCATTTCAGTCAGTCACTTCTAACATCACGTTGGGATTCTGCCCCTTCTAGTGACCTGCATAAACCTCCCGATCTCTTGCTATTAGCAGAAGAAGGGACAGGGCTTTATGCAAAGAAGGACGATCACTGCTGTTCCTGCACAACCCACAACAAGTGACACTTGGATAACACTAGGAAAGCGTGCCCTTTCCAGTGGAAAACAAATGCTGCGAAAGCCACATCCTCTACAGGGAGGTTCTAAGTGGGATTTACATATATGGAATAACCCCATAGGGCCTTATTGCATATAGAAGTCTCTGGGGTAGCTTAAAGAGGCTACACCTTTACAGAGATGGCTGAGCGGGCTCTGCCAAGGGAAAGACAAAGGCTTAGAAGCTATACCATGGAAGAATACACATAGGGGATCCCCTCAGGGTCAGTACATATGGGCACCAAGCCTATCACTGGTTTTCAAGAATATAGCGAGTGAAGGCCTGGTGCCAGACACTCCGCCACGTCCAGCTGCCGAAGGTGGTGGAGGAACTCAACAGGGTTTGCCCAATAGGGAACTCTCTAAAATAGCACACTATGATGCAGCAAGCCGACACCATACCAGCTCAACACGAAAGCTATAGAATCTAGCATATGTGTTGGGTGTCACCCTGCCCACAGCTCTACAAAAATCTATCAGCGAGGTGCCATGTGCCAATGCCCAGGAGGATGCAACACTCATGGTAGAGTGCGCTCGCAACCTGAGCAGGCAGAGCATGTCCTGTGTGTGGTAAGCCAAGGTGATGGCATCCAGTAGGCCATCCTCTGCTTGGAGACAGCCTTTCCCTTCTGCTGGCCTCTGTAAAAGACAAAGAGCTGCTCTGAGTTCCTGAAGCTTTGTGTTTGGCCCATATACAGCCATATAGCATGAACAGGACAGAGCAAAGCTAAGGCTGGGTTTGCTTCCTCCAGGAGCAGCACTTGCAGGTTCACCACCTGGTCCTTGAAGGGAGTTGTAGGAACCTTAGACATGTAGCCACGCCGAGGTCTCAAGAATACATGGGAGTCATTCAGCCCAAACTCCAGGCACGATTTGTTGACCGAAAATGCCTGCAGGTCCTCTACCCTCTTGATCGAAGCCAGTGCAACCAGGAGCAAAGTTTTAGTTGATAGAATCGTTAGCTCTACTGACTGCAAAGGCTTGAATGGGACAGACTGAAGTGCTCTAAGCACCAGAGCCAAGTCCCAAGAAAGTATGGAGGGGTGACGAGGAGGATTCAATTTTCTCGCCACCCTAATGAACCTGACGACCAGGTCATGCTTCTGTACTTACCTACCTCCTTAGGGGTCATGATAAACAGAAATTGCAGCAGTAAAAACTTTGAGGGGTGAGGGAAACAGGCTTTGCTCCAACCCCTGCTGCAGGAAGAAAAGGAAGGCCATGATCAAACATTTTTAGGGATCCTCTCGGTGAGAAGAACACCACTCGAAGAACAGGTTCCAATTCAAGACGTAAGCTTTTATCATAGACAGTCAAGTCACCTTTATTTATAAAGTGCTTTAAACAAAACAGATTGTGTCAAAGCAACTGAACAACATTTATTAGGAAAACAGTGTGTCAATAATGCAAAATGACAGTTAAAGGCAGATCATCATTGAATTCAGTGATGTCATCATGCAGCTCAGTTTAGTTTAAATAGTATGTGTGCAATCATTTGCAATCAAGTCTACGATATCGCTGTAAATGAAGTGTCCCCAACTAAGCAAGCCAGTGGTGACAGCAAGGAACCAAAACTCCATCTGTGACAGAATGGAGAAAAAATCTTGGGAGAAACCAGGCTCAGTCGGGGTACCAGTTCTCCTCTGGCCAGCACTGTTTAGATGTTCAATTCCAGGCTGCAGCAAAGTCAGATTGTGCAGAGGACTCAACTGGTTCCTGTGGTCTTTTCCCGGTGGTCGTCTGAGACAAGGTCTTTACAGGGGATCTGTATCTGGGGCTCATTTAGTTTTCCTGGTCTCCGCTGACATTCAGGGCTGTAGAGGTCCTTTCTAGGTGCTGATCCACCATCTGGGCTGGATACGTACTGGATCCGGGTGACTGCAGTGACCATCTGACCTGGATACAGACTGGATCTGGTAGCTACGGTGACCTCGGAATAAGAGAGAAACTGACTAATATAAGCACAGATGCCATTCTTCTAATGATGTAGCAAGTACATTGGGTGTTATGGGAAGTGTTCCCGGTTCCAGTTTACCTAATTAATGCAGCCTAAAAATCCTTTAACGGATTTGGATGTTAGAAGCGTATTAGTGTGTTATGTGCAAGCCAGGTTAAAGAGATGGGTCTTTAATCTAGATTTAAACTGCAAGAGTGTGTCTGCCTCCCGAACAATGTTAGGGAGGTTATTCCAGAGTTTAAGCACTAAATAGGAAAAGGATCTGCTGCCCGCAGTTGACTTTGATATTCTAGGTATTATCAAATTGCCAGAGCTTGCGAATGCAGCGGACGTGGAGGACTATAATGTAACAAGAGCTCATTCAAATACTGAGGTGCTAAACCATTCAGGGCTTTATAAGTAATAAGCAAGATTTTAAATTCTGTGCTCATGTCGAAGTGATGGTATCCACTACCTCCTGAGGTAGGTCACCTAAACCCTCCATGTCCCATCCAGGGACCAGGCATGGAGTTTCCAGAGGTTCGGGTGCAAGTGGCATAAGGTGCCCCATCTCTGAGAAAGTAGATCCACCAGGGAGGGGCTGTTGCCAGGAGCATGAATTCTGAGAACCAGGTCCTGTTGGGCCAATAGAGCGCAACTAGCAACAACTGCTCCTCGTCCACCCTGTCTTCGCAAAGTGTCTTTGCAAGCAGACTCACTGAGGGGAATGCATATTTGCGCAGACCCTGTTGCCAGCTGCCTATGACTGGCTCCACAACGCCGCTTGGGTGGAGGCTGCTGCTGCTTGGGGGTGAGGGCAGATGCAGGGGCAACGAGCAAGCGCTGGGGCCAGCAGTCGGGTGTATGAAGCAGCTTTCTGCTGGAGCAGGATATCTAATGGCCTCCGTCTGCTTCTGTGCAGCCACAACTGGCTCTTGTAGCAACACTGTCGGCTTCTTGGTTAGAGCAGAGAAATAAACCGCTCTGCTCTGAAGTGATATGCATTGCACCGGCTGCCTATACCAGCGCTATAGGGTGTGGCAATCAGGATGCAAATATCGCATGCCAGTGAGCAATGGCTCCTTTAGTTACACTCTATGTAGATTGGTCTCTCTGGCGAGATTTCCGATTTGTTGGTCCCAACGTGATTCAGAAGTGACCGACTGAAAGGGAATTGTGTTTTTTAGGTTTTATGTTCATATTTTCAGTTTCTTAATAAAGATACAGAAAAATTTTAATGTATGGTTATTAAAACTTTGCTAAAAGAACAGAGCTGGTGGTGGCCTAAGACTTTTGCACAGTACTAGACTTTATATACAGTATATATGAAAAGAAAATCTGCTGAAAATTAACACACCCTCAGGCCATCCAAGATATAGATGAGTTTGATTCTTCATCTGAACAGATTTGGAGAAATTTAACATTACATCACTTTTTCACCAAAGGATCCTCTGCAGTGAGTGGGTGCAGTCAGAATGAGAGTCCATACAGTTGATAAACATCACAATAATCCACACAGCTCTAGTCTAGTCCTGTGTAGTAAAAAGCCGCATGTTTGTTATAAACAAGTCATTTTTAACTTTAAACCACTGCTTGCCGCTAAAATGCGAGTCTTTTATCTGTAAAGTCATCTCATCTTAATCAGGAGAGAAATATGCACAGATCAATCACCGTTTGGAAGTGAAAACAGTTTTAAAACAAACTCATCTACATCTTGGATGGAATAAGGGTGAAAAGTTTAAGCAAATTTTCATTTGGGTGAAATAGTCCTTTCATTCAGCACCTTTCTCCATAGCTAAATTTCTCAAAAATGCTGCTATAAAAAGCATTGTATCTAAGGACTACTGTACTTCACAGTTTCTTTTTTTCCCCTTCATCATTCTGCTTTATTTGATCTTTGGTTGATTGTGGGTTCCCTCTTGTGCCATAATAAGTAAGTATGTAAGTAAGTAAGTAAGTAAGTAATCAGTAATCAGTGGTTCCCTGTGCACATGTGCAGCACTCTGTTGGAATGCTAAAATAGTTTGAAATGTGTATATTTAAATAGAATGAAGGTTATGAAATGTGTATATATTTAAATGGAATGAAAGTTAAAGAATGTACTACGTTATGCTCTGTCTTTTCATGTCAGTACTTAGGCTGTGATTATGAGATTGACTCAGATGCCATTGAGGATCAATGTGGAGTGTGCCATGGAAATGGATCTACATGCGAGACAGTGAGGAAGACCTTTGAGGACAGTGAAGGGCACGGTTTGTAAAATGAGACTCGGTTTATATTTTACTGAAAGCAGCATTCAAATTATAAATATAACATTACACATTTGTTTTCTTTCTAGTTTACTTGTTTGAATAAGCCAAGGTATTTTTTTGTCTTCCAGGCTATGTAGATATAGGTCTAATTCCGGAAGGAGCACGGGACATCATTATTGAGGAAGTCGCAGAGGCTGGGAACTACTTGGCATTACGTAGTAATGACCCTGAAAAATATTTCCTGAACGGTGGCTGGACAATCCAGTGGAATGGCGAGTATAAAGCAGCAGGAACAGTATTCACTTACGAAAGGACCGGGCAGCTGGAAAACCTATCTTCCCCCGGACCAACCATGGAGCCAGTATGGATTCAGGTACAGTCAGTCAGTTCCATGCTATAGTCTCAGATACTGCATATGAGCAGAATCTAGCATGTGATGTTTGTGGCCTGTCTCTTTTCAGAGACACCTGAGGTGCTCTGCTAAACTAGGTCACAGTTGAGTGAATTGATGCCTGAAATATTGTTTAGAGTTTAAATATTGACTTAAAATGATAAACATTATAATTTAATGTCTCACGTGGAAAGATATACAAACAACTTCTTTCACGACAAAAGAGACGACTGTATTATCCAGGGAAATATTTACAGCTTCAAATACTATAATGGATGACAGGCCTATACTTTATGAATAATTAAATCTGCAAATTTCTCAGAACAGAGCCTTCTCTGTTTATGCAAAGACTTCTAAAAAGAAATATACCCATAAATGTATGGAATTCTGCTTTTTTGTTATCTCATTCAACAGTAAATATTTGAACTGAGATAACAAAACAGTTTTATCTGACAGGGAAAGTGAAATCAAAGGCTTAACCCAAAGGATTTGCATAAAGTTTTACTCAGCAGCAAGTAGCTTTATGATCTTTTTTAGTAACAAAAGATGAATGTATGATTTTTTTTCTCCATTCCTTATTTAAAAAGCAAAATATGTTTGAAGATTAATTGGATTTAATGATTGAATTTATTGCGTAAAAGGCTTATTCCCAAATTTAATCATTAGCGGACTGGGTTTTATTAACACAGTAGCCATGGATTTTCATGTTTTAGCACCATGAAAGTGAAGATACTGTTTATTAGGGATTTAGGCTAGTATGTGTAGAAGAGGGGCCTTCTAGATAAAGGATCTCCTCCCACAGAGCGATTCGAGGCCTTTGACTCGCAGCCTTTATGCAGGTGGAAAAAGAGGGATATCTACATCAGCGGGAGGCAGACAAATTGCATAATCTCTTATCACTCTCCATATCCTTTAATCCCATGTGAAAGAAAGCAGTTTATAACCTCTTATTTTTGGTTTTACTGTTCTGCTGTGCAAACACAAAAAAAAAATCTGTCATAATTATATGCCGGTTAATCTGTTATAAATATCTTTTCCTACTTTGTACCACCAATCACATTTCACATTCAAATCTTTTACAATAGTTGCTGGTCTCAACTCCAGAATATTTAACAATTTACATTATGGGCTGGCAACTGCCTCACAATATAATATGTTCATACAGTCACAATTAGGTGAGCTGCAATGTATCACAATATTGTAATTGAAACGTATGCTAAAAATAATGTTTCTATATCCGATATTCTATACTTTCAAATGTACTGTATTCAGTGAAGAACTTCTCGATTGTTGATAATATTTTGACATATTACCAATAACTTTTGACAGTGATTGTAATGTACATGGGTGAAATTAAATGATAAAATTAACCCCAGAGAACAACTTTCCTGGTACTCATAGCCCTTGACTCACAGTTTTCTTTTTTTTCTTTTTTTCACAACTTTCCAAATCTGCTCATTTGTAGACATTGCATCTTTATTAATTGGACCTGTATCAATACAGTGTCACAGAATCCTGATATAGTGATCTGTTTGGTATGGGCATTGCCCTAGATTCTAGGTCTGAGATTTGTGGGTTTGTATGTTGTTTGTGTGTTCTTGTGTCAAAATTTCTCTTTAATCTGCCCTCATTGTTCTCCAGCTGCTTTTTCAAGAGACCAATCCAGGGGTGAGGTATGAGTACACCATAAGCAGAGACACTCTTGTCGACTCCAACAATGGCACTGCTGTCTCTTATTTCCAGTGGATTTATGGGGCTTGGACTGAGTGTAGTGCCACATGTGGAACTGGTAAGGAGTCATCTTATTGCATGCTTCTGCTTTCAACCTATGCCCATACACAAGTAGAGCCAATCCTGACTGATTTGCCTATTTACTTTAGGTTACTGTAGGTTTGCTTTTTTATAGTTTCATATTATACAAATATAGAAATGGTGAAAAGTGCAGGAAATACTGTAGCTGAGTTGATCTTTTTGTTCAGTCTAGCTCTATAGACTATAAATTAGCTCTCTGGCAGACATTGCTTTCACAAAAACATTGGACCAGCTCATGCTACATGAACTCAAATTTAACGTGACTGGAAGCAGGACTTCCTGTGGAATATCTCACTGGACTATCTAATAAGAAATGTAGTCACATTTTCTGTTGCTCTGTGAAATTTTGTGTGTGGAATCTGCATGTAAGGGACCTTAGTGTGAGGGCAAAAAAGTTTTCTCATATTCAATTTGGTCATGCAAATTCCCTGGGATTGAAATTGGCTTCTGTGTGAGCTGGCTTCATGCATTGCTACATTATTGACAATAGACAATAGACCCTTTTTTGCCAGCAAAATTTTGCCATAATTTTGCTTATGTGACCACACCTTAAGACTGTGGACAGACTTGGTGCTCAGGACATTCCTAATGTTTATTGTTCACACACAATTTTAATGAATACTGTGTTTGTAGCTTAAAGGTATACTCCACCCCAAAATGAAAATTTTGTCATTAATCACTTACCCCCATGTCGTTCCAAACCTGTAAAAGCTCTGTTCATCTTCGGAACACAATTTAAGATATTTTGGATGAAAACCTGGAGGCTTGAGACTGTCCCATAGACTGCCAAATAAATAACAGTGTCAAGGTCCATAAAAGGTATGAAATCATCATCAGAATACTCCATCTGCCATCAGACGTGCAACCTGGGTTATATGAAGCGACGGGAACACTTTTTGTTAGCGAAGAAAACAAAAATAACGACTTTATTCACTAATTCCTTTATCAACGGTCTCCTCTGTGTCTTTGCATATCACCGTATGCTGTGTATGCTCTTCTGTATCTCAGCACCATAAGGATGCACTGTTTCTACATGTATTTAGCTTTGATTTGAAATAAAACAGCTCATCCTTGTGGCACGGATGACAGAAGAGAATGTTACTTTTTTCCATACTACTTTAGTATGGAAAAGACACATATTTGGACCGTAATATGTGTATTTGCTTTAGACATGTAAAACATCCACGTTTCACATCAATTTTGGATGCTTTAATAATATAAAGTGTATACATTACATCATTGCATGATAAGGTAAAAGAACAAGTGAACTGAACCTTTTCAATGAAATGAACTGTCCGAAAGAACCAGTGTGCAGAAAATAATCATATTTCCCTGTTGCCTGAGGCTATGGATTACAGATAATAATTTTGTAAATAATAATCAGTATCTTGCACAGACCAATTCTTTCACTTCATAAGACCTCAGTATATCATCAGGAACCATGGGTATTAATTTTGTATACCTTGATATACAGTACTTTTATTCTCAAAAACGTACAGCCACAGAGTTGCATCTTATAAATCACCAGGGTCCACGATTTCAGCTAAAAATCATCTTTTCTTTTCTACTTCTTTTCTTTTCTTTTCTTTTTTTATGGGGGGGGGGGGGGTTGCTTCTTGTTTAGGTTTTCATGTCATTTATTTTGTATTTTCTTGTCTTGGTTCCTACCCTTGATCCTGCCATGTGGTCCTTGATTCTTCTGTCTTGTTCTCATTGGTTCCTTTGTTGTATGTATCAGATTTTCTTTGGTTGGTTTATGTCATGTGACCTCAAATGTTTGATACAGTATAAATAGCCAGTACTGATACAGTATAAATGTTCTCATTGACACTTGTCTGGCTTTGTTAATTTTACCTGGTGTTGGTGAGTGTTTCAAGGTTTATGTTCAAGTCTGTGCCAAGTTATGTCAAGTTACTGTCTGATTTGGTTGTTGGACCTACAATTGCGACATTTTGAACTGCTCCATTGAGAATTGCTATAGTAACTCACATCATCGTTCAGGGAGAAAAATGCAATACGTTTTCTCACCTTTTCTAAGTTAAGCAGGTTGGAGGTGACAAGAAGATGCGTGATAGCAAATCTTTTAATAATGTCACTGACTAATCCACGTCCTATCACTCAATAAAATAATCGCATTGCACACATAGCATTACCTTTGCCAGTATGACTCTCACAGTTTGCTGGTTTGTGAATTAGCAGAACTTGCATGCAGCCACTACAGAACTGTTCACAAGCTTCTAGGGATTTGATTGTGGTTGTATGTTGAAATAATTATAGATATGTATTGGTGTCTTTTCAAGCAGGGCCCCCAGGTACAACCTGCATCGGAGCCCTTCATACTAAGGCCCTGGATGTGTTTGAAAATAAAAAAGAGTTATTGAAAGAACATTAAGTGGCAAACAAGTATGTGGCTTTCTGTGCGTGCTCCAGGACGGAGCAGAACAAGTACACCTGGTTGCAGCCTGCAGAACGAGACAGGGTTGCACCTGGGGTGGGACTGCACCTGTCACTCCGCCCCATGCCTACTCTGCTTGATTCAATCCACTTTTATAGGTATACATTATAGGAAATGTTTTCGTAGTCATAGTAGGAGGGAATATATGTTGTTTAAATCTATTTGAAACCATCGATATGAGAAGGATTTTCTAAAATCAAGGACCACAATGGAAATAAGTTAATGCCACTTTATTGTTTTATCCTTGACAAAGAAGTTGTAACGCAGTTGATTGCTACTTTTTATGTCAAATAAACTCAAATTCAATTGGAAAAGCTGTGCAGTTTTGCAAAGCCTTCATTATAATGCACAGATGAAAAAAACAACAACATTAGCCTGTGTCTTAGTCTGTATGTCCCTGAAACGATTGTTGCTAAATTAAGCTTGTCTTTAGGATAACCCACGAACAACCCCACAACATTTAAACAAAAATGTATTAGTTGATCGTCCTCAGCAGGAGGGTCAGGTCTTCAGATAAAGGAATGAATTATGAATTAAATGGTCTATGAAATGAGATTACTTCATATCACCATAGTATGAGAAAGGAAATGAAAAAGATGTATCAGTAACGTTTTTCATTTAAATAACAAAGCAAGACACACTTAAAGTTACACAAGATGTTATTGGTTTCTGTAAGCCATGTCGGGTGCAGTTGTATAATAATAATTGTCTGGTGTCTTAATTTAGTTTTTATGAAACGTTCTTTTTCTTCACTACATTCCAAATCATAAAATCAGACTTTTCCCTCTACTTCATTTCAGGAAAAAATGCTGCTCCTTGTAATTTTAAATGAAAGAAATCAAAATCTTCTCCAATGGTAATGTGCATTTTGTTAGTGAATCTTTTGAATTGTTTCTTTTTCGAACAACTGGTTCCAAAAAAAAAAAAAAAAAACAATGAATGGTTCATTTGTGAATTCAATAGGCTAATGTTGTATTGTCTGTGCATTATACTGAAGACAACTCCAAAAACATTTCCTATTATGTGTGCCTGTGAAAGATGAGCAAGCCAATCAGAGTAGGTATGAGACGGAGTGACACCTGTAGCCTCGCCCTGTTCTGCATGCTGCAGCCAGGTCCTTCTCAAGCAGAACACAAACAATCAAAGTACACACACACTAAACGGTCAAATACACACAAATATGTCGAAATGACCAGCTTGGCGAATATTCACTTAAGCACAGTCATTTATGTCTTACTGTAAATGCACGTAAACAGTAGGGAGAAATCTGGCTAATGTGTGTCTGTAAAGCGGATCCGTGCATTAATTCTTAAAGTAACAACAGCCTAATAAACTTGCAGCTGTCTGTCTCATTAATGTTATTCAAACAAACAACAAAAAAGAAAAAGCACTCCCTGCTTTTGACTGAATAATTTTAATAGCTTTAATAAGCATAAATCTGTCAATTTATACAGTGAAAACTATTCAGTGTTATTTCACATACAGTACTGGTGCATTTACAAATAAGAAAGTACAGATTTAAAGATGCTTTATATTCATTTTTTTTTATAATGAATTGTTCAAACATTGTTTCTTGTTTCAGTAAAGAATACACTATAAATCCCACTTTATTTTGGTGTTAAAAAGGCACAAAGGCAAAGTGACTGTCAAGAAAAATAATAACAGCACTTTTTCAATGTTTTCACTCATAAAATTCACTGAAAAAAGTCCTTATATGTAAAGAACAAAATATGGCCTTTTAGCATTTTCAGCAACAAATTGGGACTTGACTTCTTGTTCTCTAATCGAATTCAGAGAATATTTCATGGTTTTTAAAATGTCTAATTTGATCTAAGGATCACAGGTGGGTCCAGTCTCTTTGGTCAGTGGGTGGCTTAATCTGCCAGTCCTTTCCAGTTAGTGATGCTGAAGGCCATTTGAATCCAGTGCTGCTGTTAAAAATGTAATTAGGTCACTGTCTTCAGTGTTTGAGTGCACTGTAACTTCTAAAGTTTTTACAGTGTCCTTCATAGTCTTTGAAACTTACTGCTAAGTGTAATTATTGAATACAAGCTGTTATGTAAATTTCTCCTCATATCTGACCCTCATCTGCTTATGAAAGGATGACTATAAGAACAACTACTTCTGATATTGCTGCATATCGTGTTTCTTGTATTTAAGTCACCAACATTTAATCTGAGAAAATTAAACATTTTTCGAACATAACAATGTAGCTCAAATCAGAGGCTTAAGGATTTGGATGCAATTTGACTCTGCAGGAAGTGGCCCTATGATCTTTTTTGGTAGTACAAAAGATAAATGTCTAATTGAAATCCTTGTTTCATACGTTCATAAGAATGGGATTTACTAGAAGAGGCTGACAATGTATGAACATTCCTTTTGGCTGTGTGATAGAGTGGGTAGAAATTATTTGGAGAAAATGTAGTTATGTAGCTGAACCAATCACACAACAATTTGTTTGTTAATCAATTAAGGATTGACAGAGGAAATAAGTAAGAATAGGATGAAAATGTGTTTATATCTACCATAGCACCAGTCTCAATAGTGTTGAAGAGTATGAGTGAGTATGATTATTTTTAGATGCAATTACCCGCTGCTCATCTTTAATTTGACTGAAGTGCTCAAACAAATGACATCATTTAATTGGTCTTGCACAGAAGGTAAATCAATTATTCTATATCATAGCAGCAGAATTAAATTCAAATTAAGGGCTTCGACTACATCAAATATTATATTTATTTTTATGAAATGAGCAATGTATTTATGCTCAAATACTAAAGATTTTTTATTTATTTTTTTAATCATAAAATCTGTCTAAATAGACAATATGACATAGCAGGTTTTGGGATTTTAATAACAATAGACTGATAACAATAGTATCTACAAATAAATAAACATGCGACAGTGTTCTGCAAACTTTAGCTATGGGACTAGCCACCTAATGTCCATGTATGTCTTTTGAGGTTCACACCAATCAGTGCAGACTGACAACTGGGCCCCAGGGCCCTTTATCCCATCTGTTTGAGAGTTTATCTGATAACATTCTTCAAACACCTGTGAAGTCTGTGAAGCCTCCGGACTGTGGGTCCCTTCATCTCTCTGTTGGAGACTCTGATTCTCAAAGCTGTCAAATAAAGGTCAAAATCAGCCCAAGGACGTGACTCTAGCAGACGAGAGTACACAAGAAGGACTATCCTTCCTCCTCCTGGAGTGATTTCAGTTCCTAAGGGACAGTAGCAAGATGTAATTGAAGTAGATTTGCTGCTTTCTCTGTTTCAGAAGTACAGGACTGCTGAGATTTTTTTTTATTGTGTTCAGCATAGTTGTCTTCTCACATTCATTTCCACAGTTTATTAAATAGGACAAACACAAAAAGATCATTGGCTGCTGTTCTTAAGGAAAACTGCATTATTAAATACACTGCTGCTCTCTAAATGCCAGCCAAATTAAAATCTGAAGATATATTACTTATCTTGAAGGAAAATGTTCTAAAGTTTAGTGTTAGTAGCATTTTACTCACTCTTCCACATATCTTTGTGTGAAAATAGATTGAAATGCTGCTAACACTAAACTTCAGTGCCATAATTCTTTCTTTCATGCAAACTGAATGAATGTAAAATCTTTTGACTAAATTGTATAGAAATTTAAATACCGTTCATTCATTTATTTATTTGACATTTATTTTGTGTAGTATACATATTTATATATTATTTTTTGGAGATGTTGTCTTTTGCCTGTGAAGAAGGGCAGGCTGTGGTACAGTTGTCAGCTGTCTCTGTTTAATTGCCTGAAAATTGCCAGATGTTGAATGCATACTTTTGTGCAATGGTAAATGTGCATTTTTTTTGTAAACAGCTGCTCTTCAATATTTCTTATTTTTTCTTTTTTTTCAGGTGTGCAGAGGCAAGTTGTGCACTGTGTGGAGAGAACATCTGGAATTGTTGAGGAACATTACTGTGATCCATCATCTAGGCCGGATGACAAGCAAACTAACTGCAATAAGGGGGCATGTCCTGCCATGTGAGTTTTACTGCTGGACAGTCATGTACTTCACACACCCTTCAGCAGCAGTCCACTAGTTGGCTTTTAAATACAATCATCAGAGCAGTAAATGTGCAGTATATTCCTGTGATGTTTTTGTGTCCTCAGGTGGTGGGTTGGAGAGTGGCAAAAGTGTTCGTCTAGCTGTGGGGACATTGGGCTTAGTAAGAGAACAGTGCTGTGTATACGGAGCCTAGGGCTGGATGAGCAACGAGCGCTTCAACCGGCTGAGTGTCATCACTTGCCTAAGCCTGAGTCAATTGTCCGTTGCAACACACATGTGTCCTGTCCTGCTGACTGGACCACTGGAAGCTGGTCAGAGGTGATTATATATCAGCGACAAGTAACATCACTTGCAGTTCAGAAAGTGACCAGGCTATATATGATTATGATTCATATAGTTCATAAAGCATACAGAATGATTTGTAAAGAAAGGTTTTACTGAGATTGTCTATGCAGCCTTAGCATTTTAGCAGCACTATCAAAACATACCGTAGTATTATCGTATTTTCCGGACATACAACATCAGTGTACTATGGTCCATGAATATGATCCTTCAGTTACATGGTATATATCATTGTACCATGGTATTACCTGCTACTTTACACTGAAAAAAAGTAAAACGACGATGTCATTTATTATAAGTGCATTTTTATATCAGTCTAATCGAAAATCATGGTTTCTGGTTTGAACAACTCATAGAAAAAAAATTTATGCAATTTTTAAATATAGTGTTGATGTGCAGAACACTGCAGAAATCATGTTTTGATTAATTATTCTTTTTTTTAATTCTGTTTGTTTTTTTTCTTTGCATATCACAACACAAACATTAAAGACTTTTAAAGTTGTATTCATTTACAGTAAGTCAATTTTGACTGACAATGTTTTTAGTTTTATCTTAAGTAAAAATTCTATTTTCATATTATAGCCAGTTTAGCTTTTGTTTATGGTGAAATTAAATTGTAAAAAGCCAATATATAGATCAACTTTATGTAACATTTTGGCTTATGTCTAAGGAAATTTATTGATAATATAATGTATGGTCTTAATATTAAATCATCTCTGTATTAATGTTTTTGTCTTTCAGAAAATTAAATACTTTAGATTAATATTAAACCAAATGTAATGTTTTAATGAAACTGTAAATATAATTTAAGGGTGGAAAGAAGGCTTTAACAAATTATTATTATTTTTTTTAGTATCTTTTTTTTTAACATACATGCTATTGTACTACTACAGTACTATATTTGAAAAATGAAAACATTCATCTTCACATTCATCTTATGCTGTCCACACTACAAACACTATACATGATGATTATTCCTTGCTTTCTCATAAAACAAACATCAGATTTTGCTTTATGGGACAACAATATACAAAACTGTTTTGATAAATCATTGCTATACAAAACGGTCTAATTTTATTTTTAAATCATTGTGAGACAGTTTTCTGACTTTGACAGCTCTTACGAACTGCTCCTTCCACAGTGTTCAGTGAGCTGTGGAGCTGGTTCCCAGGCACGTGACGTGACCTGCAGCTGGAATACTGGTGTGGACTGTGATCCGAAAGCCAAGCCTAATTCAACTATGCCATGCTATCTTCAGGACTGCCCCATAAACTTAGATACCTTTGGCAACAACTGGTCAGGAAGTGGAGCATCCAGCAAAGAAGTTTTCAATGAAATAAAAGTTATAGCCCACTTCAGTACTACTAGAAATCAGGCCAGGGGCAATGCTGACCCCAATGACATTATAGAAGACGATTTCTCACATTATAGTCATGTTGAAAAGTCCTCTGACAATTCTATTGTGAAAAATCTTCAAGTTGATGATTTTTATTATGACTATAATTTTATAAGGTTCCATGAGGATCTGTCGTATGACCTTGATAAAGCTGAAAATTATATGTTTGATAACTCAGGAATAAAACATGGAGACATTTCTCTGACAGAGGCAGATGTCCCTATAACTACCTCATCGCCATCCACCACTGCGGACGAACACAGTACCACCACTATGCGCTCTGACAGCATTACAAACAAGGGTACTGAAAGTCATGAACCTCAAAAGAAAGACGTACTCGATGAAAATAATAATGAGCTGTTTGCTGAGGACTATTTCCTTCCTGTCATTACAACAACTGAAACATCCTCTGCAGCAACCAAGTTATTTAGCACATGGAAAAACATTGATATTGGCTTAAGTCAGGACATCAGTGTTACAAGGAACCCGCCATTAACTGCAGATGTGTTCACTCAGGACAAGCAGACATTATCATATGAAATTGTTCCAAACATCTTTTTAACTCCTGAACCACATATAGATTTGAACAGAAATTCAAATAACCATGACCATTACAAAGGCAATCAAAAAGACAAAACCAAAATGCCAATAACTGAAGATGAAAATGAAGAGGAGTTTGGTGAAGGTGATCCTGGAGGTGAAAGTGAACCACACCATGGCACTCAAAATTATAAACCTCATTTAGATTATGTGTTTAAATTTGAAACATATGAGAACAGACATGTTAATAATCCCACTACTCCATTACAATGGAGTACAGCCTCACCAACAGTCTTACTGAGTGCAACTTCTCACCCATTGGAGCTTCTCAGCAGTGCTACCAGTGATGACTTTGCAAAATATAAGGTTTTGACCGAACCAGCAATTTACACTAAGGCTAGTGAACCATGGGTTATCGTAAGAGAGTTCATTACAACCTCAGATAGCCTTTCTCAAGAGTATGTTCCTTCTCCAACTTCTTCTGTCCCAGCCAAACATTACAGTAGCATGACCTCAGCAGCTGGAACAACAGCTCTACGTCCTACAGAAATGGAAAGTGATTTTAAGCCGGACACTACAATTGCAGCAGAGACTCAAAGTTGGTATTCTAAAGCCATTGCACCAACAAAGACTAATGGGCCTAGAAAAGAGCCTTGGGGAACTCCGGTCCCCTTACCTCATTGGACAGAGATTGACAACAATAAGATTGTTATTGCCAAAATGCTGAGACCTGCTAGGCTGAATAACACTCTCTCAACTCTTACTGAGCAGCCATCTCAGGGCACTAGCAATGAGCATTCAGTGCATACTAACCCACTGATGCCCACTGGGCTGGTCATGCCTTCCCTTTCCACATCAGCCTCCCCTGCACCCTGGAAAAAAGGCAACTGGAGTGCTGTGAGTAGTTAATTATGCATTCCTATCATTCACTAGATATGAAACCAGCATGGGCTGAGAAACAGCAGTTGGGCCCAATGATAAAAGTCCTTGAATTATGCTGACACCAAAGCATTAGACTTTAACACACACATAACCTTAACTTTCAGGTAATGCAATTTGTTTCATGTTATTCTAGCAACAAAAATGGATATGAATTTAAATAGTTAAAGAGAGAGTTTATCCAGGAACATGTCCTACTTGGATAAATCACTTTAAGCACTTTATGCATGCATATTTGAATGTGAACAGTACTTTATACTGCAAATGATTTTGTATGATAGTGCTCAACAAGTTGCGGGCTTGGTGCCATCTGGAGGTCAGTGTCCTGCAGCACTGGTGATGAATCAGAATGTGACTTAGCTACTAGGCCAGTGCCAGCACGTCGCTGCTACCTTCGACCCTGCTCCGCATGGAAAATTGGAGAGTGGAGTAAAGTAAGTCTGCATACATGCAGCCAAACCTAATGAATTCAATGCATTTTCAATGAATAAAAAAGCTATGGAAGTTGCTATTCCTGATATATCTTTTGGCAGTGTTCGAAGAATTGTGGTGTAGGAGTGAAGGTCAGAGAGATTCAGTGTTATGACACACGAGATCAGAGGTTGCTGCGGCCATTTCATTGCCAGGCCACCTCCCCCAGACCTTCTGTCCGAATTCCCTGTAACATCCACAACTGTTTAGAGTGGTACACATCCTCTTGGGGGCAGGTAAGTAAGTTTAAAATTCAGGGGTTGGTTAATAGGGGTGTAACGATACACCAATGGCACAGTTCGGTTTACGGTTTTGGAGCCACGGTCCGGTTCGGTTCGGTTTGCTGGGTTTGCTGGCAGGGTTCATGTCATTTTACCAGCAATGCTAAGGAACAATAGATTCACTTAACTTAATATTAACAACAAAAATAACTTGACTTTTACTTTATTAACTTTGGCTTCACATTTTTAGTGCAGTCAGCATACCTGAGTAAACAAAAATGAAATAAATACTTCCAATGTAGACTAGTCAGAATAAAACATTTATCTCTTTAGTGCAGTCAGCTTACCTGAGTAAACTATAATTAAATATATTACTCCAAGTCCAAGACTAGTCAAAAATAAACACTGGCTCTCGTTGTCCTTCCACCATGCAAGTGGATTTGACTCCACTGGAAGATATGGCACTTGGCTATGACGCTCAATTAATCAATTAATTATGTCTGTGAGGCATGTTTTCACTGAGTGTCGGTTCATTTTCGTATGAGTTATGAATGATCCGTCATTCGCAACAACGGAAAACAGCTGCATATAGTGCCATGAAAACACCTATTGCCTTTGTAATTGTTTGAGCACGGTCAGAGTTAGCTTGTAGCTTCATTCTGAAGGCAGTGGGAAAAGTTTCCTGTTTTTGATGCTTCTTACGTGTGCCGCTAATATCAGTGTCGGGGTGATGTCTCCGGAGATGCGCTTATTAGACGTGTTTCCTGTCGTATAAGTGAGTTTTGAAAAAACAGTTATGACGGATTGTGTGTGCTTTGTCTACAACACAAATTCCATTCCTGTACTCCACTGGAAAACCAAAGAGTTCCCACACAATAGACTTAAATGTGTCTGGGGGATCTGCAATCTCAGGCGGAGCAGCCATCCTGCGTATACAGTAGTAACCGAGTGTGACGCTCACAACGCTCACTCCCAAATCACGTGACATAACTGTCAATACGAGACTTGGACTCAGTTGCAGGTGCCCAAAAGGTCAGTTTATTTAACAGGCTTGAATTTCAAAAAAAGGGGAAAAAAAGTAAACAAAAAACTATCCAGGTACAGGGCAGCCCGGAGCAGATCACGAAGTGCCTCCTGGACGAATTCCACTAAGAAAATCCACAGCAAGGCCGAGATAAACTGACAGAGAGGCGGGGGCGCTGTTGAGGCGGGGAACTGGTGGCGCACCGGCAGCGAGGAGAAGAAGAGCACTGACGGCGATCGGTGATCGTGAGCAAGGGAAGGGTAGGAGAATAAGCGCTGCCTAAAAGCAGGAGGAAGAGGGAGAAAACAAAACTAGCACGATCTCTGTGCAGGCAAAACATGAGCTGTGGATGGAGCTGAGACATAAACGAGCACAACACGACGATCTGACAACAGACAGCACACGAGAGGAGACTAAATAGAGAAGGAGTGATTAACATAATGCAGAGCAGGTGATTGTGGCCAATAACAAAATAATAATGAAACAAGAGGGCGGAGACGGGCACCACGATGACACAGAAGCACATGGTAAGTGTAAACAACCACAAGCACACACCCACACCATAAGAGAAAAACAGACAAATCAGCCCGGGGACGTGACATTACCCCCCTCCCCAGGAGCGTCCCCTGGCGCTCCAGGGAGGGAACCTCCACGCTGCCGGTAGAAGTCCTCGATCAGTGACCGATCAAGAATATACCGAGCCGGGACCAGAGTCCTCTGGTGCTGAAGGTATGGATCCTAGTCCACCAGATACTGAAATCCCCGACCTCGACGTCTGACATCCAGCAACCTTCTGACAGTGAAGACTGGGGAACCATCCACTAGACGGGGAGGGGGAGGGTTAGTAGCAGATGAGTTAAGGTGAGAATGAAACACAGGCTTGACCCGAGAAACATGAAAGACTGGGTGTACCCGACCAAGTGTGGGAGGTAACTTGAGCTTTACCGCCACCGGACTCAATACCTTGGTGATCTGATATGGCCCAATGAACCTGGGGGCTAACTTGCGAGAAGCCACCCGGAGAGGAAGGTCCTTGGTAGACAGCCATACTCTCTGACCACATACGTAGCGGGGAGCTGGAATTCGGTGACGGTCAGCCGCTGCTTTGGTTCGTCTGGAAACCCGAGCCAAGGTTTTCTCAGCCTTCCTCCAGGTGCGGCGACACCTGCAGACGAAGGCTAAGGCAGACGGAAACAGCAGCATCGGGCTCCTGTGAGGGGAACATAGGAGGTTGAAAACCAATGGAGCACTGGAATGGGGACATACCTGTGGCAGCCACTGGCAAGGAGTTATGGGCATATTCAATCCAGGATAACTGTTGGCTCCAAGAACTCGGATTATGGGACGTCAGGCAGCGGAGAGCTTGTTCCAGAACCTGGTTTGCCCGCTCGGACTGCCCATTGGTCTGAGGGTGAAAACCTGACGACAGACTCCGGGAGAACCGGGAGACAAACTGTGGCCCCCTATCAGAAACCACGTCCACCGGAATGCCATGAATCCAGAAGATGTGGTCAACCACCACTTGAGCTGTCTCCTTAGCTGAAGGCAATTTGGGAAGGGGGATGAAATGGGCTGCCTTAGAGAAGCGGCTCCACCACCGTCAATACTACGGTGTTACCCCTCGATGGTGGAAGACCAGTGACAAAGTCAAGGGCTATGTGTGACCAGGGGTGGGAGGGGATGGGTAAGGGGTGAAGCAGACCAACAGGAGGCTGATTAGAACTCTTGTTCTGGGCGCAAACTGGGCAGGCAAACACAAACTGCCTGACGTCCTGGGCCATGGATGGCCACCAGAATCCCTGGCGGATGGCAGCCAGTGATCTCCGAACCCCAGGATGGCAGACTAACTTGGATGAATGCCCCCACCGGAGGACTTCAGGGCGCAGCACAGCTGGCACGAAAAGTCTACCCTCTGGGCACCCCCTTGGCACCTCTCTCTCTCGTATGGCCTCCAGTACTCTCCTCTCCACATCCCAGGAGAGGGACCCCACCACAATTTCTTTAGGGATAATGGTTTCTATTGATGCACCGGTTCTCTTCGTATCCCTGAAAAGACGGGGGAGGGCATCAGGCTTTACATTCTTGGAGCCTGGCGATACGAGAGAGAGAAGTTGAACCGGCCAAAGAAGAGTGCCCATCGGGCTTGGCGTGAACTTACCCTCTTGGCCGAACGGACATATTCCAAATTCTTATGGTCCGTCCAAACCAAGAAGGGCTGTACTGTCCCCTCCAACCAGTGACGCCACTCACCCAAGGCCAGCCTGACCGCCAACAGCTCCTGATTTCCTACGTCATAATTCCGTTCTGCTTGGCTCAGGCCGTGAGAGTAGTAGGCACAGGGATGTACCTTCCCATCTCTGGGGGACCTCTGAGAAAGGACCGCACCTACTCCAGTCTCGGAAGCATCCACCTCCACAATAAACTGACGTTCAGGGTCTGGAAACGAAAGAACAGGAGCAGAAATGAATCGGGACTTCAGGTCATTAAAGGCCTCCTGAGCTTTTAAATTCCACCTACAGTAAATGGTACCTTGTTGGAGGTAAGAGCCGTCAAGGGTGCAGCCACCTGACTAAAGTTTCTGATGAAGCGCCTGTAGAAGTTGGCAAATCCCAGAAACCGCTGCAGTGCCTTGCGTGAGTCTGGAGGTGGCCACTCGGCTACGGCCCTTACCTTAGTGGGATCTGCTTTGATTCCCTCCGCCGAAATGATATAGCCCAGGAAAGGAACTTGGAGTGGAAAACGCACTTCTCCGCTTTAACATATAGCTGGTTTTCCAGCAGCCGTTGTAGCACCTGGCACACGTGTTGGGTGTGTACCTGAAGTGAAGGAGAAAAAATGAGAATGTCATCAAGGTACACAAAGACAAACTTGTTAACCATGTCTCTCAACACGTCATTAACCAGGGCCTGGAAGACAGCTGGGGCATTTGTCAGGCCAAAGGGTAGCACCCGGTACTCATAATGTCCCGAAGGAGTGATGAATGCTGTCTTCCACTCATCCCCCTCTCGAATCCGAAGCAGATGATAAGCATTGCGGAGGTCCAACTTACTGAAGACCTTGGCTCCCTGCAAAAGTTCAAAGGCAGATGACATTAAGGGCAGGGGGTACCTATTCTTAATGGTGATTTCATTCAAACCTCTGTAATCAATACAAGGGCACAAGGAGCCATCCTTCTTCTTAACGAAGAAAAATCCTGCACCAGCAGGAGACGAGGAGGGACGGATGAGACCGGCATCAAGGGACTCTCGAATATATTTGTCCATAGCCTCTCTTTCTGGACCAGACAGGGAATATAACCGACCCCTGGGTGGAGAAGTGCCTGGGAGGAGGTTGATGGCACAATCATATGGCTGGTGAGGAGGCAGGGACACCGCCCGGGACTTGCTGAAAACCAGCCGAAGATCACGGTACTCCTCCGGAACCCCGGGACAGATCAGCTTCATCCACCTGCACACAACAGGAAACACCGCACCAGGAAAAGAGGCAGAACCCAAACAAGACTTAAGACAAGACTGTTTCCAAGACAAAACTGAATTTCTGGCCCAATCCACGTGAGGACCGTGCTGTACCAACAACGGGTGCCCCAGAACCACTGGGGCACTTGGGGAATCAAGAAGGTACAGCTCGGTTATCTCATGGTGATTGCCCGAAACGATAAGACTTACAGGAGGGGTGATGTGAGTGATGGTGGTGATAGGAGAAAATACAGGAATTTTGGTTTAAGGTTCATAACTATATTCAAGATGTGTCAGGATGCTGCTTTTCATTTTGTCCAAGAATTTATGTCTTGGGAGACCTACTTTTATTACCTGCTGATGTTGAGATGACCGAGTGGATTCAAATAAGTATTATGATATGAAAGGGATGACAGGCAGCAGGTTCACCATCTTTCCAAGAATGGGTTACAGAATTGGGGAAGTTGGCAACGTTTGAAAAAATGTTGTACAGATTACTTGAACAATAGATGTTTACGAGAGAAGGTGGGGTAGATATTTGGTATTTCTTGAGGATTCTGAGTAAAGTCTTTGTGGTGAGACAGTGTAAGAATGTAAATCATTTATTCTGTTGTATTTTGTGCTTTATTTTTCTTTTCACTTTAACCCTCTGGGGTCCAAGGGGATTTTGGGGCGCTTGAGATGTTTTGACAGTCCCTAACATTTGTGCTTATTTCAGCTACTTATACTATTGGTCAACGTGTAATTTTTTTTTTTTTTTTTTTTTTTTTTTTGTATTCAGCACAAACTGTGCTACAATAATTTTGACTAGATTTGTGTTTATTGGATCTACTGTATGAGAGCAATCTATATATAATTGTACAAAACATTGTTTGGGTGGGTAGGGAAAGGGGTTTACAAAACATTTAATTGTTTGTAAATTGAATGTATTGTTTGCCCATTGAAGAAAATAAAAAGTATGAATCATAAAAAATTAAAAATAATAAAAATTCAGAGGCTGGTTTTCACTCTTTCCTCCTCAGCTCTTTGTGTCTGTTTCTTGATTTTCACACTACTCTCTTCAGCTCTGTGTGTCTAACACCATTATGTCCACAGTGTTCAGAGCTGTGTGGAGGTGGGGAGCAGCAGAGGCTGGTCACCTGCCCTGAAACTGAGAAATGTGATGAGGACCTACAGCCCAGCAATATCCAGGCTTGCAATGTTCATCCATGCAACCAGTGGATCAGTGGATCCTGGGGTCAGGTGAGTGACACATTCAGTTTCAAGTATTTTAAGTCAGCCAGTTTAACAATGTGTCTCTGCACTAGATACAAATCCATCTACATGTTTCTAAATGTGTGAACAAAATAACAAACAGAATCAGAATTAGAGATACATTGTGTGCTGGATTTGGCTTAGAATCTCAGAATTTTATTTATAAAACTGCCTTCAGAATTTATAAAACTGCGTTTCAGAAACGATCTTAGTTTACACTACACAACCTAAAAAGCATGTCACGTGACCATTCATGCAGGTACAGCCATAGATATGAATAGGTAGATTCCCTATTATTTAGATCGTGGACGCGTCTATGTGCTTGGAGCGATCGAATGGGGAATCTACCTATACATCTATGGGTACAACAATGCGCATGATGTTCTTGTTTACACTGTCATCAAGGATACGCAGAGCGAATGTGGGCAGCCATGACATCGTTTTCAAAAGTGTCCGTTTTGGTCCGTTTACACTGAAACACAACCCCGGGGTTTTCAAACTAAAACAGGGTCTGCAGCGTTTTCAAAAGTCTCCGTTTTCGAGGGTCGAAAACGCCAGAGTAGTGTAAACGATAGGCGTAACCATAGCAAAAGTTAGTGTAAACGGGGCCTTAATTATCAGCATAGTCTTTCATCCTTTTTTTCTGGTGAATAATAAAACTATTTTATTTGGAAAAACCACCAAAAATGGCAAAATGGCTTATGTTCTTTTAATTTCCACTGTTGTGTTGTCTAAAGAGTTCAATTTTTCATTACTCACGTTAATCTGAATGGACATTGTTTCTATCTTCATGCTTTACATTTACTGTAAAAAAATTAAAATAAAAAATAAAAATGATAGGATAGTTACAACAAATTGAAGCAGTCCATATAATCGGTGTCACTGGAATACTTTGTGTGAAAAACAGACTGTAATTTAAGTAAAATTTCCCCCTCCCCTATTCAGATCTGGCTCATACACAAGAACATCTGTTTGGTTATATAAGAGCAGCACAATGAGTGAAATCTGCACCATAAAACTAGAAGGTGGTAGAGAATAAGAAACTGCAGACAAACCTCATTACTAATACTACTATTACATACATAAATGTGAACAAAGTGAATATTTTGTGGCAATTTCTGAAAACAATTTATGATATGGTACAACACATTATAAGGTTTTTTTTATAATTCATTATGCATTCATTATAATGCCTTAAGAATACACTTATAGTGTATTATAAATATGGGCTTCATATGTTAAAACTTGTT